>NW_025920103.1:3056950-3217626 GCF_902686445.1 Sciurus carolinensis
TAATATGGATCTCATATTAGGAAATGAGGTTACAGATCATATATTACATTAGTTTAAACTGTTTAAGTAGAGATATGACATTAAATAAAGGCTACATATCACATTTTATGTTAGGTTTTGATTTTATAGCATGGATAGTACATTAATAACAAAGGCCCAAGGTATCCACTGTATTAGTTTAAGATGCTGTAATACAGATATTACATTACTATTCATAGCCACAGGACAGCTATTCTATTTGCTTGAGATGTTAGGTATGGATATTATTTTTCTAAAAAAGGATACAGGTCAGTTATTACAATAGTTTTGGATTTTATAGCATGGATATTGTATGAATACTAATAGTCACAGGGCAGCTATTATATTAATTTTGGATGCTATATTATGGATATTACATAAATATCAGAGGCCACAGGACAAGTATTGTATTAATTTTAAAGAATGCAATACGTTTATCATATTAACATTAAAGGCCACAAGTCATCCCTTATACTAGTTTTAGATGTATAGCATGTTTATAATATCAGTACTAAGGGCACAGGATATAGATGGTATTAAGATGTCACATATATTAATGTTTAAGTCCACATTATATTAGGTAGACATGCTATCATATTGGATATTAAGTTAACTTTAAAGCACACATGGCATCTATTATGCTAACTTGAGAAGCTATAGGATACATAGCCTATTAGTTTCAAGGTCACAGGCAGCTAATATATTAGTATGAGATTCTGTAGTCTGGCTATTACAGCAATATCAAGGGTCACTGGTCAGCTATTACATCAGTTTAGTTATAGAGGCTATGTAATGGATATCACGTATTAAGGGCCGCAGGGTAGTTATTATATTCACATTAGACACTTCAGTATAGACATCATATTAGTATTAGAGGCAAATGTATTGGATGTCAGTGTTATCGAGGGACATTACATTAGTAGTAAAGGACACAGGGGCATCTATTAGATTAGATGAGATGAGACAGTTTGTATAGTACATTAATTTTAAGGTCCACAGGACCTTAGACTGAAATGGTACATTATGTATATAATGCTACTGTAAAAGATAGTAAAGCAGCTATTATATTAGTATTGGATGCTATAGTATGGATATTTATTTCATATAAATGCCACAACACAGTTCTTATATTAATCTTTGATACTAAGGAATGAATATTAAAATACTTATAAAGCCACAGGACAACTATTACATTAGTTTTAAATGGCACAGGATGGACATCTTTAGTATTAAAGACCAAAGAATATAATACCTATTCTATTAGCTTTAGATTTTAGAGAATGGATATCATTAGTATTAAAGATCCCAGAGCATCCATTATAATATTTTGGTACCACAGTGCATCTCAGTTAGTATTGAAGGTCATATGGAAGCTATCATACTAGTTTTAGAGGCCACAATATGCATACTATGTTAGTATGAAAGGCCACATAGCAGCTATAACAGCAGTTTTTGATGCTGTAGTATGGATATTATATTACCATTAAAGGCCATAGGACAACTATTATATTAGTTTCTGGGAACATGTTATTGCTATTATATTAAAGTTAAAGACCTCAGGGAAGTTATTATACTAGTTTTAGATGCTATGGTATGGATATCATATGCTTATCATAGGCCACATGGATGTTATTTTATTAATTTTAGATGCTACACTATGGATATTATACTAGCACTAAGCCAAAAGTCAGGTATTATATTGAATTTAGATGCTCTAGTATGGACAGTACATTATTATTAAAGTTCACAAACCAGCTGTTAGAATAGTTTAAGATGCTATTACATTAGTTTTAGATTATATATTACAGATATTATGTTACTCTGAAAGGCCATGGGGCAGTTATTTTATCAAGTATAAATACTCTACTATGGAGATTATATTACTATTAAGTTCACTGGAAAAATACTACATTAGCATTACCTGCTACAGTATGAATATTACATTAGTGTGAAATGCCACAGGCAGTTATTATATCAGTTTTACATGCCACATAACAGATATCATATTTATATGAAAGGCCACAGGACAGCAAATATATAGGTATAAGATGCTATAGTGTGGAGATTACTTCAATATTAAAAGTCATGGGACAGCTATTATATTAGTTTAACATGCAATAGCACTGATATTTCATTGATATGAAGGGCCACAGAGATGCTATAAATTAGCTTTAGATGCTAGAGTATGGATATTACCTTAATCTTAAAGGTCACAGGGCAGCTATTATATCAAACCCTTCATCCTTTTCACAGCGTGACACAATTCCCTTGACAGATGTCCTCCATTGGTCACGTGACTCCCAAACTCTCTTCTAAGTCCATTCCTATTTTCTTTTTCAATTCTGTGTGTTTTCCTCCTCTTGCTCTTTTCTATGAGGAACATTTTCATTTAGATTTTTAAAACATTTTGAGCCAAGTGTGGTGGTACACACCTCTAATATGAGCTACTCTGGGAGGTTAAGGCAGGAGGGTCACATGCTTGGGAAACCCGCCTGGGCAGCTTAATGAAAAGTCTCAAAGCAAAAAGGGCTGGGGATGTTGCTCAGTGGTGGAGTACTAGCAGTGTGAGGGAGGCCCTGGGGTCAAAACCCATCACCACAAAATAAAGTAAAACACTATTTTAAAATAATTACAGTCTCCCAGAAAGTTAGTAAAATAATACATTTTGTATACTCTTCACCCAGTTTCCTTAAGTGGCACTGTTTTACATAACTAATACTAAACTAGGATATTGACAGTGCTGTGACTGGTTATGAAAGGGAAATGCTCTTGTAAAAGCAAACTGGTTTTACCATATATGTATTGACAGTGATTGGACATGGCTTGGAAGGAAAAGCAGGTCCTGATCTCAAAATCTATAGCTAATTGTAATCCTGTTGATGTTATATTTCAGGTACCCCGAGAACAGAGATCTTTGGAAAGGAATAAATTTAAATATGTAGTTGGTACTTAAGCTAGGTTATGGCAATCACATCTTTTAAGCTAAAATATCAGAAGAATGAGACTAACACCCTGATCTTGCAGGCCTCATGCTAGTTAATAAAATCAGGAGATGAAACAGAAAAAAAAAAAAAAAAAAAACACCGGGTGCAATGGGCAGGAGTTGGGGGTGTAGCTCAGTGGCAGAGAACTCATCTAGATCCTGTGATGCACAGAGTTTGCACCTCACCACCTCATGAAAAGAAGGAATCGGGGGAGCGGGCCAAGATGGCGGACTAGAGGGCGGCTGCATTTCACGCTGCTCCAGGACGCAAGATTCAAAAGAGGAGATAGTGAGAGACTTGGGACCAACTCAAAGCTGCCGGGTGAGTCTCTCCTGTTGGGGAGGCGTCCCGGATGGGGCGGTAGCCCCGGAACGCAGGGAATTTGTGAAGTGGAGTTGCTCGGCGAGACGCCCCTCCCCCCACAGGAGCGGTCAACACGGACAACTGGGATCATCGTAGAGGAGGCGGCTCAGCATAGCGCTTGGACTCCAGCAGCCGCTGGGGCTCCTGGCGGCTGCCTGGGGAGGAGCTGCGTGGCGAGCTGTTTGGACCCAGAACAACCGCTTCTGAACACCGGGGGGTTGCCCGGAGGAAGAGGAGGAGCGCGACGGGACGCTTGGTCTAGGAGTGACTGCATCAGAACCACAGGCGGTTGCCAGAGGAGGAGCTGCGTGGTGAACTGTTTGAACTCAGAGCAAGCGCTCCTGAGTGCCCGGAGGTTGCCCAGAGGAGGAGGAGGAGCGTGGCGTGTTGCTTGACCTGGGAGTGACTGCATCAGAGCCGCGGGCGGTTGCCGGAGGAGGAGCTGCGTGACGAGCTGTTTGAACTTGGAGCAGCTGCTCCAGAACACTGGTGGCCTGCCTGGAGGAGGAGAGCGGTGGGACGCTTAGTCTGGGAGTGACTGCATCAGAACCACAGGCGGTTGCCAGAGGAGGAGGCGAGTGGTGAGTTGATTGGACTAAAAGCGACCGCTCCTGAACACCGGTGGCCTGCCTGGAGGAGGAGCGTGGTGAGTCACCTGGTCTCGGAGCCACCGCTCCTGAACACACGGGGGGCTACCCCAAGGAGGAGGAGGAGGAACAGGGCGGGTCACTTGGACTTGGAGTGACTGCCTAGGGCTACGGGTGGTTGGCGGGAAGAGGAGACCTGAAGTGAGTTGTTTGGACTCCTAGTGACTGCGTTGGAAACCGGGCGGCTGTCCGGAGGAGGAGGTGTGTGGCAGGTCTCTGGGTCTCGGAGCTATTGTACGGGGCTCCAGGTGGTGGCTCAGGGGAGGGGCTGCATAGCCAGGCGATTGGTGCAGAGCAGGGTCCCAGGAGCTAGGTGGCTTCTTGCTGGAAGAGCCGCACAGACACACGCCTAGGGGCGGAGCAAAGTTTCCAGGGCGGCGGGCAGATTCTCTGGGAGAGGCAGCCTAAGGAGACTCGCCTGCGAAGGGCGAGGCTCCCAGGCCCAGGACGTAGGTCTGGGCCCCTGGGATCGTTGCAGAGGAAGACAGCCCAGCCCAGGTGGTAGTTGTAGATTGAGGGGAACCTCTAGGAGGACAACTGACCAGCGAGACGTCCCCACCGAGTGACTCTTCCCGGCTGGGGGAGGATTTCCCACAGGGACGGTAAAGCCAGAGACATAGGCACAAACAGGCCTTGCCTCAGCCCACAGTCTAGTTCCCCATTGGATGACCATTGGTCAACAAGTGGAAGCACCTCTGCCCACTAGCAGGGAATATACCCCACCTGAGGGTTACCACACCTAGAGAGGCAGCTTCTTCGTGGAGCTCTGCATTATCAACCCCCTCCAAGACTTCAGGCTACTGAAGGATAAGAGGGGATATACTAGCAATCTTCAGGGACATTATAAGTTGATAGAGGAAATCTGCAACATCTTAATGACCCACTGATCCCTGAACAATATGAGAAAACAAGGGAAGAAAATGGCCCAAACAAATCTAGATGTTACATCAATAAAATCCAACGACAGCATGGCAGAAGAAATGACAGAAAGGGAGTTCAGAATGTACATAATTAAAATGATTAGGGAAGCAAACGATGAGATGAAAGAGCAAATGCAGGCATTGAACGATCGCACCAATCGACAGTTAACAGAGCAAATTCAGGAAGCAAAAGATCATTTCAATAAAGAGTTAGAGATATTGAAAAAAAACCAAACAGAAATCCTTGAAATGAAGGAAACAATAAACCAAATTAAGAACTCCATAGAAAGCATAACCAATAGGATAGAACACCTGGAAGACAGAACCTCAGATATTGAAGACAAAATATTTAACCTCGAAAACAAAGTTGAACAAACAGAGAAGATGGTGAGAAATCATGAACAGAATCTCCAAGAACTATGGGATATCATGAAAAGGCCAAATTTGAGAATTATTGGGATTGAGGAAGGCTTAGAGAAACAAACCAAAGGAATGAACAATCTATTTGAAGAAATAATATCAGAAAATTTCCCAAATCTGAAGAATGAAATGGAAGATCAAGTTCAAGAGGCTTATAGGACTCCAAATACACAAAATTACAACAGACCCACACCAAGGCACATTATAATGAAAATACCTAACATACAAAATAAAGACAGAATTTTAAAGGCTGTGAGAGAAAAGAACCAAATTACATTCAGGGGGAAGCCAATACGGATATCAGCAGATTTTTCAATCCAGACCCTAAAGGCTAGAAGGGCCTGGAACAACATTTTTCAAGCTCTGAACGAAAATGGATGCCAACCAAGAATCTTATACCCAGCAAAACTTACCTTCAAATTTGACGATGAAATAAGATCATTCCATGATAAACAAAAGCTAAAAGAATTTACAAAAAGAAAGCCAGCATTACAGAACATTCTCAGCAAAATATTTCATGAGGAAGAGATAAACAACAAAGAAGCAAATCAGCAAAGGGAGGAATTATCCTAAAGGAACTGTCAAATAAAGGAGGAACCAAGATGTGTCAAAAATTTTAAATATGAACCAAATGACTGGGAATACAAATCATATCTCAATAATAACCCTGAATGTTAATGGCCTGAATTCATCAATCAAAAGACATAGACTGGCAGATTGATTAAAAAGAAAGATCCAACAATATGTTGCCTGCAAGAGACTCACCTCATAGAAAGAGATACCCATAGACTAAAGGTGAAAGGATGGGGAAAAACATACCATGCACATGGGCTCAGCAAAAAGGCTGGAGTATCCATCCTCATTTCAGATAATGTGGACTTCAAGCCAATGTTAGTTAGAAGGGATAAAGAAGGACATTTCATACTGCTTAAGGGAAGCATAAATCAGCAAGATATAACAATCATAAACATCTATGCCCCAAACAGTGGCTCATCCATGTATGTCAAACAAATCCTTCTCAATTTTAGAAACCAAACAGACCATAACACAATAATACTAGGTGATTTTAACACGCCTCTTTCACCACTGGACAGATCTTCCAAACAAAAATTGAACAAAGAAACCATAGATCTCAATAACACAATCAATAATTTAGACTTAACAGACATTTATAGAATATACCATCCAACCAAGAGCGAATACACTTTCTTCTCAGCAGCACATGAATCCTTCTCTAAAATAGATCATATATTATGCCACAAAGCTAATGTCAGCAAATACAAGAAGATAGAGACACTACCTTGTATTCTATCAGATCATAATGGATTGAAGTTACAAATTAATGAAAGAGTAAAAAACAGAAACTACTCCAACACCTGGAGATTAAACAATATGCTACTATATGATGAATGGATAACAGAAGATATTAGGAAGGAAATTAAAAAATTCTTAGAGGCAAACGAGAACAAAGCAACATCATATCAAAATCTCTGGGACACTATGAAAGCGGTACTTAGAGGAAGATTTATTTCATGGAGCGCATTTAATAAAAGAAGTAAAACTCAAAAAATAAATGACCTAACACTACAGCTCAAAGCCCTAGAAAAAGAAGAACAGACCAACACCAAAAGTAGTAGAAGACAGGAAATATTTAAACTGAGAGCTGAAATCAACGAAATTGAAACAAAAGAAACAATACAAAAAATTGACAAAATAAATAGTTGGTTCTTCGAAAAAATAAACAAAATTGATAAACCTTTAGCCACACTAACAAAGAGAAGACGAGAGAAAACCCAAATCACTAAAATTCGGAATGAACAAGGAAATATCACAACAGACACGAGTGAAATACAAAACATAATTAGAAGCTATTTTGAAAATCTATACTCCAACAAAATAGAAAATTTCGAAGACATCAACAGGTTTCTAGAGACATATGAATTGCCTAAACTGAACGAGGAGGACATACAGAATTTAAATAGACCAATTTCAAGTAATGAAATAGAAGAAGTCATCAAAAGCCTACCAACAAAGAAAAGTCCAGGACCAGATGGGTTCTCAGCCGAGTTCTACAAAACTTTTAAAGAAGAACTCATTCCAATACTTCTCAAAGTATTCCATAAAATAGAAGAGGAGGGAACTCTCCCAAACTCATTCTATGAAGCCAATATTACCCTGATTCCTAAACCAGACAGAGACACATCGAGGAAAGAAAATTTCAGACCAATATCCTTAATGAACATCAACGCAAAAATTCTAAACAAAATTTTAGCAAATCGCATACAAAAACATATTAAAAAGATAGTGCACCATGATCAAGTGGGTTTCATCCCAGGGATGCAAGGTTGGTTCAACATCAGGAAATCAATAAATGTCATTCACCATATCAATAGACTTAAAGTCAAGAATCACATGATTATTTCGATAGATGCAGAAAAAGCATTTGATAAAATACAGCATCCCTTCATGCTCAAAACACTAGAAAAAATAGGGATAGTGGGAACATTCCTTAACATTGTAAAGGCCATCTACGCTAAACCCATGGCTAATATCATTCTAAATGGTGAAAAACTGAAAGCATTCCCTCTAAAAACTGGAACAAGGCAGGGATGCCCTCTTTCACCATTTCTATTCAATATCGTCCTTGAAACTCTAGCCAGAGCAATTAGACAGACCAAAGAAATTAAAGGGATACGAATAGGAAAAGAAGAACTCAAACTATCCCTATTTGCTGATGATATGATTGTATACTTAGAGGAACCAGGAAATTCCACCAGAAAACTTTTAGATCTCATAAGTGAATTCAGTAAAGTAGCGGGATATAAGATCAATGCACATAAATCTAAGGCATTTTTATATATAAGCGATGAATCTTCAGAAAGAGAAATTAGGAAAACTACCCCATTCACAATAGCTTCGAAAAAAATAAAGTATTTGGGAATCAATCTCACAAAAGAGGTGAAAGACCTCTACAATGAGAACTACAGAACACTAAAGAAAGAAATTCAAGAAAACCTTAGAAGATGGAAAGATCTCCCATGTTCTTAGATAGGAAGAATTAATATTGTCAAAATGGCCATACTACCAAAAGTGCTATACAGATTCAATGCAATTCCAATTAAAATCCCAATGATGTACCTTACAGAAATAGACCAAGCAATTATGAAATTCATCTGGAAGAATAAAAAACCCAGAATAGCTAAAGCAATCCTTGGCAGAAAGAGTGAAGCAGCGGGTATCGCAATACCAGATCTTCAACTCTACTACAAAGCAATAGAAACAAAAACAGCATGGTATTGGTACCAAAATAGAAAGGTGGATCAATGGTACAGAATAGAGGACACGGACACAAACCCAAATAAATACAATTTTCTCATACTAGACAAAGGGGCCAAAAATATGCAATGGAGAAAAGATAGCCTCTTCAACAAATGGTGCTGGGAGAATTGGAAATCCATATGCAACAGAATGAAACTAAACCCATATCTCTCACCATGCACGAAACTAAACTCAAAATGGATTAAGGATCTCGGAATCAGACCAGAGACCTTGCATCTTATAGAAGAAAAAGTAGGTCCAGAGCTTCAACATGTCGGCTTAGGACCAGACTTCCTCAACAGGACTCCCATAGCACAAGAAATAAAAGCAAGAATTAATAACTGGGATAGATTCAAACTAAAAAGCTTTCTCTCAGCAAAGGAAACTATCAGCAATGCAAAGAAAGAGCCTACAGAATGGGAGAAAATCTTTGCCGATCATACTTCAGATAGAGCGCTAATCTCCAGAATCTATAAAGAACTCAAAAAACTCTACACCAAGAATGTAAATAATCCAACTGACAAATGGGCTAAGGAAATGAATAGACACTTCACAGAAGAAGATCTACAAGCAATCAACAAACATATGGAAAAATGTTCAACATCTCTAGTAATAAGAGAAATGCAAATCAAAACCACCCTAAGATTCCATCTCATCCCAATTAGAATGGCAATTATCAAGAATACAAGCAACAACAGGTGTTGGCGAGGATGTGGGGAGAAAGGTACACTCTTACATTGCTGGTGGGGCTGCAAATTAGTGCAGCCACTCTGGAAAGCAGTGTGGAGATTCCTTAGAAAACTTGGAATGGAAACACCATTTGACCCAGCTATCCCACTCCTTGGCCTCTACCCAAAGGACTTAAAATCAGCATACTACAGAGATACATCCACATCAATGTTCATAGCTGCTCAGTTCACAATAGCCAGATTGTGGAACCAACCTAGATGTTCTTCAATTGATGAATGGATAAAGAAACTGTGGTATATATATACAATGGAATATTACTCAGCCATAAAGAACGATAAAATTATGGCATTTGCAGGCGAATGGATGAAACTGGAGAATATCATGCTAAGTGAGATAAGCCAATCTCAAAAAAACAAAGGAAGAATGATATCGCTAATAAGTGGATGATGACACATAATGGGGGGTGGGAAGGGTTAGTGTTGGGGTTGGAGTTGGGTTTAGGGAGGGGGGCAGGAATGGAGGAAGGAAGGACTGTATAGATGGAGGGGAAGGGTGGGAGGGGAGGGGGGAAGGGAAAAAATGGCAGAATGAATCAAACAACATTACCCTATGTAAATTTATGATTACACAAATGGTATGCCTTTACGCCATGTGCAGAGAAAAAACATGTATCCCATTTGTTTACAATAAAAAAAAAAAATACAAAAGGGAAAAAAAAAAAAAAAAGAAGGGAATCATGTCCGTCCTCAGCTAAAAATAAATAAATAAATAAGAAAGTAAAAAAATATATATATAAGCATATATATATATATATATAAAACATCATTCTAAAAAATGCAATGGGCACATTTAATTGCCAGATGAGTTTTTTAAATAGAAATTTGTGTATTATTAATTAATTTATTAATTTATTTATTTTGGTATCAGGGACTGAACCCAGGGGTGCTTAACCACTGAGCCACACCCCAGCCCTTTTTGCTACTTTTTTTAGAGATAGGGTCTATGTTGCTTAGGACCTCACTTTTAACTTGTAAGCCTTCTGCCTCAGCCTCCCAAAGCCACTGGGATTACAGGTGTGTGCCACCATACCCTGTCAGAAATAAGATTTTGGTATAGTTCTCTAATCCAAGGAGTCAGGGCTCTTTGAAGAAGTGGCAAATACCAGAACCAAGAGATTAATTATAAAGCCAGGGTAACATTTAAGTATCAGAAAGAACTTTGGGACAAAACAAAATAATATGCTAAAGAACAACCAGAGATAATGGAAATAAAGATCCCAGTGGAAAGACCCCAAAGGTTAAATCAAGAATGAATGGAGAAATGAGGAACTACAGAATTGGATAATAAATAACAGCATAAGGTAACAATCCAATGTCCACAGTGATACAAATAAGTAACTGAATAGATAAATAAATGGGTTGAGTTGAAACCACTTGTGCAGAAGAATTTCAGGTAATTGGGGCACACACTCAGTCATCAAGGAGGTGGAGTGAACTCCCTGTTCCTTATGTACACAGGCCATGCAGGCTGACTTCCTCCAGAAGATCACAATGTGGACACACAGAAACAGAAACTTCCCAGTGAGAAACCTGAAAGGCCTTGCCTCACACAGGTACTAACAGAATATTTACCTTTGGGGCCTGAGATCACAGAGATGCTGTCCATCTCTGTGACAACATCTAACAGACCCATAGCCCCAGGATAAATATGAAAAAAAAAAATAAACCCCAATAGAGAACAATGTAATGTACCTGAAAGGCCCTTCTCAATGTTATTAAGGTCATTGGAACAAGGAAGATCTTAGAAACTGCCGCAAAGAAAAGTCTACAGGGACAGGAACTGAATGTCATTTGGGATCCTGGATGGGGTCCTGTAACAGGAAGAGGCAGAACTAAGAATCCAAAGGAAATGCGACTGCACTTAGTGATAGCACATTAGTGTTTGTTCTTCATGACACCTTTTCTAGGACATTACCCATGTGAGACAGTGCATATAAATCAGTTCAAAAGAAAAACGAGGATGAGGCTACCTGGGAATTCTCTGCACTTTCTTTGTGATTTCTATAGAAAGATAAAAACTACTCAAAAATAAATCCTTAAGACATAGTTATATGTTTTCAAACACTTGGTTGTTTATACAATTATAATTGCTGCTGACATTCTAACCAGTTCTATATTTTACTATTAATTCAAAAAGTATTTTAACAGAAAATTAAACCATTTCATCTAATATATGATTCAAGATAGCACCACTTTTACAGGTTTCATGTTGAAATAAGAACACATATAGGTCAACTTATATTTTTATGTAGTCACTAGGTACTAGGTGCAGCTTCTAAAAATGACCACTTTGCGCTCAAATAACATTTTAGAGACTGTTTCAACTCATAACTGAGCTTCTGCAACAGAGGGACTTTCACTGTGACTAGATGACTTATCCCAAAGAATCCTTGTCCTATTTTTATTTCTACTCATACTCTTTAGCAGTAATAGATTTAAATTTTTCATTTGACTAATAGTCAAAGAAAAGAAAAAGATAAATAGGACTGGCAACCACAGTGGATGATGCCTTGTGAGCAGAAGAGGTTAGAAGGACACCAGAGTCCATCGCCACCACGAAGGTCTGCAGGAAGAAACTGGGGAAACATAGTCCACAGATGATCTTAGATGCTGCTATGTTTTAGAAAGTTACTTTTCCTTTTAGAAATCACAAACCATTATTGGAGGCCCAAATGCTTAAATGGTTCCAAATTGAGTTGAACTTCTAAGTGATTTTATTATCACTCTATCTGGTCATAAAATTTCTGATAACTAAAAGATCTAGGTTCTGGGGATGCAGCTGAACAGAAGAGCACTTGTCTATATGCAGGAGTCCCTGGGTTCAATCTTCAGCACCACAAAAGAAAAAAAAAAAAAACAACTATGTCTTATTTACAAAATCAAGTACAAAATGAATAATCACTTCTAGCAAAACGTGTTAGACCTGAAAGTGTGGACACTATCAAAATAAAAATATTTCCTCAGAGTGGATCGCACACCTAGACTATAATGAATAGTAGTGCCTCTCATAAAGCATGTTCATCTTAAGTGTACATCAAAACAACAAAAAACCTTTACTGACTGTTGACAAGGGAAAATGGACATAGTCTAGCTTAGGAAAGGACACATTAGAAGCATATGATACTGACATGAAATTCTCCAGGAAAAGACAGGCACTTTGACTTGTCTGTTACCCCAGCACTTGGCAGGTGAAGGAAGGGGGATGACATATTTGGGACCCGCCTGGGCAATTAGGCAAGATCTTGTCTCTAAAATAAAATATTTAAATGGCTAGGGATGTATATAGCTCAGTGCTTATCTAGCACACGCTACTATGGTCACTTGGTTCAATTCTCACAGCAAAAAACTGGTGCAGGCCAAACATTTGATCACAGAGCAGGGCAGAAGTCATTGTGCCAACCTCCCAAAATGATCAAACTAAATTTCACTGTGTTCAGCTCATGAGATAACGTGTCAAACCCAGTACTGCTTCTACTAATTCAAATTTGATGACCTTTTAAATATAATAAAAATTGTATGTTCTTTGTTAATAAATTCAACAAATATGATCTGAAAGCCATAGGGGCACTGGTATCATGATAAAACCTAGTCATGGCACTTCCTGTGACAATAGGCCCATCACCTTGATGGCATGGAATAAGAAAAAATTTCAGATCAATGTTCAACTTTAGGAAGACAAATGGATACATTTTCTAAGTTTGAAAATTAGAAAAGAAAATGATTTTCAAAAGATTGTTTTTGTAAATATATCGGAATTACAAAAAGCAACTGCTGTCATGTCTCTTAAATACTATAATGATTTCAGTCCTGAGGAAATTTCATAGAGTGGTTTTAAATACCATGCCATATAATAGCTGACATTAAACATATCACCATTCTAGTTCTATCTTCTAAAAAGGATTTGAAAATTTTTATTAGAATAAAGTCATCTGAATTAGGAAGATTTATTGTGGTGTGTGGTGTGTGGTGTGTGTGTGTGCATGCACGCTGCTGAGAACCAAGCCAGGGTTTCTCACATGCTAAGTAAGTGTTCTGCCACAGGAATGTGCACACAGTTGACCCACCCTGAGCAGCCTTCAGGTAATGCCCCAAGTCACTCCACGCCTCCCTGCCATACCCCAATCCCCCAAACCACTCTGCTCTGTCCTCGCTATTCCTTGCCCAGCATTACACTGCCTTGTCCAGCCCTGCACTGCCTTGTCCCTCCCTGCCTTGCCTTGCCTGGCCCTGACCTGAGGGTGGCCTGACCCGAGGGCAGCGACCTTACCAAGAGAGGATCCAACACCGATGGTCGCTGCCACAGGATGGTTCGAGCCCGCGGAGACCCTGACCTCCTGTCCACCTGTGCCCAGTCCCAGAGGCCTCCCTGTCCCGGATCCCACACCTCCAGGCCCAGGCCCCTGGGGTCGGTCTCGGATCGCGCTTCCTCCGCCCTATGACACACCAACCTGAGGCCCCATGGAGGATGGAGGCCTTCCTGGAGGGTGGCCTGACCCAAGAGAGTTGGCCTTCTCCTAGGGCAGCTGCAGTACCCAGGCGATTTACCTGAGGGCGGTGGTAGGCAGCATTATGGGGGGGGGGGGCGGGGCAGCAGACTTACTGGAAGGAAGCTGCCTTTCTGCAGGGCAGGGCGGCCTTCCCCGAGGGCAGGGCGGCAGTCCCGGGACCACAGCAGCATATGTCCAGGCAATATGTCTCCGCCAGCGCCAGTGCTGAAGCAGCCAGACACCAACACGGGACAAGACTAGGAGGCTTCCAGAGCGCCCACACACGCGGAGTGGGCGGTTCCGGACCTGTGCTGTGCATCCGCCTGTCCTACCCTGCCTGTCTCAGCAGTCTGAGAGCTGGGCATGCACAAAAAGTAAGGTGGCCTGGGCACGCCCCCGCCTGGCTCTGCCCACTGTGGACTCTCCACATGTGTCTGAGTCCTAAACCACGCGAGGTCTGCTTTAGGGGCCAGAGGCTGCTGGGGGAAGAGATCTCTCCAGAGCAAAGTGCTGCCTCCAGCCCTCCTGCCCTTGTCTGGGCACTGGCAAGCACAGGATCACGTGCTGATGGAGTTGCAAATTGGTGCAGCTACTCTAGAAAGCAGTACAGAGATTCCTCAGAAAACCTGGAATGGACCCACCATTTGACCCAGTTATTCCATCCCTATGTTAATACCCATAGTACTTAAAATCTGCATACTACAGTATTGCAGGAACATCAATGTTTACAGCAGCTCAATTCACAATAGCTAGATTATGTAACCAATCTAGATGCCCTTCAATGGATGAATGCATAAAGAATCTGTGGTATATATACACAATGGAATATTACTCAGCCATAAAGAAGAATAAAATTATGGCATTTGCAGGTAAATGGATGGAGTTGGAGAATATCATGCAAAGTGAAATAAGCCAATCCCAAAAATCCAAAGGCCAAATATTTTCTCTGATAAGTGGATGATGATACATAATGGGGCTTGGGGTAGGATGTGGGGTAAGAGAAGAATAGAGAAACTTTGGATTGTGTAGAGGGACATGAGAGTAGGGGAGGGGGTGGGAGAAGGAAAGATAGCAGAATGAGAATGACAGTATTACCCTATGTATATGGATGATTACCTGAATGGAGTGAACCTACATTGTGTACAACCAGAGAAATTAAAATTTGTACCCCATTTGTGTACAATTAATCAAAGTACAGTCTGTAAAAATTTTTTAAAGATTAAAAAATAAAATAAAACATTAAAGATGGTCATCTATCCATGGGAGACTGGTGTCAGGACTCCTCAGATTCTATAATCTGTAGATGCACAAGTCCCTTATGTAAAATGGTGTAGGATTTGCATATAACTTACATAGATCCATCCTCCACACTGTAAATCATCTCTGAATCTCTTATAAATCCTAATACCATGCAAATGCTATGCAGATAGTTGTTATACTCTACTGTTTAGAGAATAATGGGAAGAAAATTATCTATACGTGTTCACTAGAGATATATTTTTTTCTGAATATTTTCAATCCCCAGCTGGTTCTACATATGAATGCAGAATCCACATTTTTGGAAGATCAACTCGATATTCTTTACCTCCAAAAAGGAACACACGTGTAAAAACTAGGAATATCTTATAATACAAGAAATGATGTCACAGCCTAATTCCTTCATATCCTCCACTAGAGATGATGATAAGTGCTGTTCTTATAGACAAAGTGTTATAAGTCCCAACTGCCACCATGATGTACTTCCCTTGTGTACGTTGATGGCAAGCAACAGCATATTATTTCCTAATTTTCTCCTCTTGTGATATATTTCATAGCTAAATTTGTCTATAGAAAAGTACAGAACAAAGTGAAACAAAAACTAAATCCAGAAATGCAACATTTACTAAAAATTAGTGGTACTGGTGGTGCAGTAACAATTTTCACAGCCTGTTTCCAACAGAGCTGATTAAAGAGTTCTAAGCTATTAAAATGTATGGAACTGTCATGGGCTGCTATGGTTTGGATTGGGAATGTACCTCAAAGGCCACGTTTAAAGGCTGTTCCCCAGAGTGGCATTATTGGCAGGTGGTGGGACCTTTAAAAGGTGGACCTACTGAAGGTCTTCCAGTCCTTGAGGGCATGCCCTTGAGGGGCAGAGTGGAACCCCAGCTTCCGTACTCATGAGCTTTGATCTGCCACGCATGCCACGCCATTATGTACTGCCTTGCCACAGGTCCAAAAGCAAGGAATCCAACTGATCGTGAACTGAAACTCCTTAAACGTGGTCCAAACACACCTTCTCTCCTTAAGAGCTGATTATCTCAGGTGTTTGTTTCAATGAGAGAGCCAGTGGACTAACACATGGGCTCACGTTGTCTTTCTCTCACACAAATACATGCACACAAGTTGCTTCAATACTTTGGAATTACAACCAAAGAGAGAAATTATGTTATTTCAAAGACCATGAATCTGCTGCTTGGCACATAAAGCGATCAACACAGAAAGACACACTCACCAGGGCTTTCTATGAGCTTATAGTGGTAGGGATTGATGCAGACTTTCTTCTCCTTAAAGCCAAAGGAAACTTGCAGCACTCCAGGGGCTTCAGCTCATGGGGGCTCTGAAGATCTGGCCAGCGCCACATGCAGCAGTAAAGGATGTGAGGCAGTGCCTTCCGGTTGGAGACCTGCAGCCTGCCATCCAGCGGGTGGAGGATGGTAACACAGTGACTGGGCTGCCCGGGGCAGCTCACGGCCTTCTCCAGCTCCTCCAAGGCTCCCTTCTTCTTCCTCAGTTTCTTCGCCAATGCAGCAACAGCCATCTCTGACCATTTTTCTTCTCCATCACACTATTTCCACCCAAGAAGTCTCTTCACAGCTGGACTAGTGAAGAAAAACAAACTCGTCACACTCATAATGACAGTGCTGGATATACACTCCTGAATGTGCTGAAATACAGGGGTCTCCCCGTGTAAAGGGGCAGCAAAGGAGAACACAGTTTGCTTACATAGGATTCTCTGTAGCTTCTTAGCAGTCCTGACGGGTAGAAATCACTATTCCTGCTGTTCTAAAACAGAATCCAATGTCAGCACCTAGAAAAGAAAAAAAAAGGGAGAAATGTTTAGAAACACACAACCATAATTAATTTAATTATTATGTGACAGGTGACTATTTTAAGTACTTTTATGTACAGAAGGTACCTGGCTTACAGTGATTCAACTATACAACTTTTCTACTATGCAATGGTTTTACTGGGACGGAGCCCGTTCTAAGTCAGGGCTCCTGTCCCAGTTTGCCAAGGACTGAATGGCATTCCCCTGAAATTTACATACTAAAGCCCCAGCCCCTGGTGGGACTCTGGATGTGGGCCTCCAAGGAAGTATTTAGGGGCAAATAAAGTCATAAGGGTGGTACCATACTCCAACAGGATTGATGGTCTTATAAGAGGAAGAAGGAGATCCCCAATACCTGTGCCTAAGAACTGCGGAAGGGCTTTGTTAGCAAAGAGCAAGAAGGCAGTCATCTGCAAGCCAGGTAGACAGCCCTCACCAGAAGACTTTCTAAACCCTCCATCCTGGACTTTCCAGCCTCCAGAAGTGAGAGAAAATAAATTTCTGTTTAAACCACCCAGTTTAAGGCTCAGAAACCAATGCAGAACTGTACACAATATTTAAATCCTTTTAACAATCCTTTGAGATAGGTGATGGAACTGCTGCCATTTTACAGATGAGTAAACTAAGGCAGTGTAAAAGTAGTGTCGATTTATTTATATAAACATTGGGATAGAAACAAATAACACCTTAGTATATTAAGTCCAAATTCTCAACTGATACTGTGATGTCTCTACTGAGATTCACTTGTAACCCCTAAAAATATACATACCTCAATCAGTAAAAACTGAACTCAATAGAAAGCAGTAAAAATACATCAATGTTAACACCTCTGATTTATTTCTTAAGCTAAAAGAGAAGGTAATTAAACTTCTGCTATATAAACTAAGCCTGTCAGGCTGCTTTCAGTAAACAAGTCTCTATCTACAGGCAATAGGGCAAGTGATGTAGGAAAATTAATCCTTGCTTTCACACTGACATGAAATGACACTGCCATGAAAAAGAATGAAGCATACGCCGACATGCTACGCCAAAGTCTTCAGTCAAATTGTCTCACTGAACTTTCCATCTAAGCTGCTCCAGATGAAGACAGAAAAGTTGAGGTAGGTTAAGAGACTCACTTTGGTTAAGATGGGGTACCAGCTAGTACCAGACTGACCATTTCCCAAAACACCACCAAATTAGAAAACAAAATGTCCAGCTTTTTAAAGGCACCACAGAAAAACTAAGAAAAATTTTAAAAGTTAAGAAATTTTTTAAAAATTTAAAGAGCTAAGATCCTAGACAGAAGGAATAAGCAAAGAAGTGAGCTGAATACCTTCTCTACTTTTCTTCTCCAGGCATTTGCCAAAGCCTGTTAGAAGCTAGCAGGGAAGCAGAAAGCATCTATGAACAAGCTAAGAAACTAAGCAGGGCCCCCAACAGCCCAGTAATGCTGAGAAGATTAAAAAACCTGTGGGTGAGTGTCCACCAGAAAAGAGGAGCCCTGGTGAATACTCTGGCTTCCAGCAGAGTCTCCTGCAGGTGAAGGCTCAGTTCAAAGCCAAAACTGAACAGGAGCAGTCTGCACAGCACCAGAAGCCCAGAATGATCCTCATCCCTGACAGGGTCAAGGTGATGAATGTCACCCTCTAACAGCTGGACAAAGAAATGCAATACATCCTCCTGAGGGAGAAGACATCATTTTCAGTCTCTACAATGTTTTAGTCAGTGTACAGCATCAATCAAAATCTACCCTGGCATCCAGGAGGCAGGAACAAATGATCAAAACAAAACAGAAAAGAAACTGATCTGCGAGGCCAACAAACAATTTTCAGAGAGTGGAACTGCCAAATACAGACTCTAAAATATCAACAATTATTGCCAAAGAAATAGAAGACAAGAGTGAGGATTCTAGCAGAGAACTCCAATTCAAATAAAAAAAGAATCAATTAAAAATTCTAGAACTGAAAAATAACCAGTGAAGACTTTAAACAGGAAGACTTAAGGTTAGTTACCAAAGAAAAAAGGGTTAGTGATCTGAGAGATCAATAAAAAATGTCTTGAGTTTAAGAGGGAAAATAAGAAAATAAAGATATATAATGAATGCATTAAAAAGGTCTAGCACTCCAAGGATTTTCCAAAATTGATAGTAGACTCTAGTCACAGATGCATGAAACAAAAATACAAATCCATATGTTTCAATGTGTCATCTCACAGTAAAATACCTAAAAATCTAAGATAAAACTCTTTAAAATGAATTTCAAATAAGGTTGACAGCTATCATTTCAACAGAAACAATGGAAACAAGAAGACAATGAAATGACATCTTTAGCATGGCAAATGTAAATAAATAGTAGGTGACTTAAAAGTGGCTTCCAGCAGACTAGATCTAAAAGAAACACAGAAGTTCTTGGGGCAGAAGAAAAAAGTATTCAGAAATAAGTAAGGAACTACTGAAAAGAATGAGGAGCTCCAGAAGGGTAAATAAAGGTGAAGTCTAAAGGAATACTGATTTCACACAACAATAATATAAATATTTTGTGTTATTTAAAATATATGTAGAATTAATATGCAAAAAAGCAAAACAAACAAGAAAGCAAAATGAGTTAAGTAAAGTCAGTGCTCTAAGCTTCTTGTATTATGCAGACCATGGTAAAGCATTATTTATTACTGCTACTAAAAGTTATAAATTCATGTCATAATACAGCAACAACTAAAAGAATAAGCTAAAACACAAGGTAACAGTAGAAACAAAACCAGAATTTTAAAAAATACTGACTGCTGGATATGCTGACACAAACCTGTAATTCCAGCAATTCATGAGACTGAGGGAGAATCACAGATTAGAGGCCAGTCTCAGCAACTTAACAACTTAGACCCTGCCTCAAAATAAAAAATAAGAAGGGCCAGGATACTACAGTGATGCAGTCATATCCATTTTTATAGTAGCTCAATTCACAATAGGTAAGCTATGGAGACAACCCAGGTGCCCTCCAATGGATGAATGGATAAAGAAAATGTGATATATATGTTACACACACACACACACACACACACACACACACACACAATGGAGTATTACTCAGCCATTAAGAAGAATGACTTTATGATATTTGTCAGATAATGGATCTGGAAGCTACTGTGGGCCCCTTCTGGAAGGAGGCCTATGTGGCATTCTCTCAGGAGACAGACATGCCAAACAGGCCACTTGGGGACTAGGTTCCGCCCTGCCCCTGGAAGGAGGCCAACATGGCATGCACCTTTCAGGCCACTTGGGGACTTGGTCCCATCACCCTTTTCCTGTGTTCTGTGAACAAAATGTTCTTCTGTGGGCTGTAAGATAGCTGTTCTGTGGTCTGAGAAACTGTCACCTTCTGTATTCACATGGATGTGTTTTACCTTCTGTTACAAATATACAATCTGCCAAAAAATAGACTAGTAACTTCTTACACAAGGCTTAGCCTTTAAGGTGTGTGACTCGCTTAACTGCATGCATATAAAAGACAGTGTTACATGAAGTAAAGACAGAAGCAGCTTCCTATGTGACAAGTGTTCCATCTCTCCCGAATAAAGTTTTCCTCAGATCTTGGCATGTGAGTCATTGACTGAGTCCCCCATAGTTGCTAGTATCAGCTGTGGGTCCCCTCCATAGTTACAGACTCTGTGCAACAGACTGTCATGCTAAGTTCAATAAGCCAGTCCCAAAAAGCCAAAGGCCCAATGTTTTTGCTGGTTTGCAGAAGCTAATGTAAAACAAGGAGGGGAGCGAACAGAACAGTTTAAGCAGAGGAGAATGAAGGAAAGGGAGGGAGGATAGGGAAGGAAAGACAGTGGACTGCATATGACCTAACTTTACTATGTACACATATGAATACACCACAGTGGATCTCACCACTGTGTACATCCAAAAGATGGGGACCTAATTAGAATAAGATATATTCCACACTTGTATAATTATGTCAAAATGTATTCTACTGTCGTGTAACTAAAAAAAAAAAACAATTAAAAGAAGGGAGGGTTGGAGTTGTGGCTCAGGGATAGAGCACTTGCCTAATGTGGAAGGCACTAGGTTTGATTCTCAGTGTTGCATATAAACAAATGAATAAAATAAAGGTCCATCACCAACTAGAAAAAATTTTTTAAAAATACAAAAATATAAAAATGAGGGAACCAGGGATGCAGTTCAGTGGCAAAGTGTCTCCAGGTTCAATCTCCAGTACCATAAATAAATAAATAATAATAACAATAATCCAAGCAAATAAGAGAAAAAGGGAACAAATAATAGATGGCAAATAGAAAATAATACAATTGAGGTCCAATTCCCAAAGTATCAATAATTACTTAAATACAAACAGACTAAATTACAGTAACTGAAAGATGGAGCTGGGTGGAGAACACCACTTCACGGTGCTGTCCTTACAAGAGACACAGATTAAACATAAGGACACAGGAAGATTAAAAGCCAAAGGATGGAAAAAGCTACACAATGTATATTCTAACCAAAAAACTGGCACAGCCAGTTATACATTCAGAGAAAATAAAACTTTAAGGCATCTCACCCAAGATTGAAAGGGAGAGGGTATGACATTTCATATGTTAAGGGTTGACCCACCATGTAGTCATGTAGTCATTTCAACCTCCAATTTATATGCAAGTGATAATGGCCTCCATAAACATAAAGCAAAACCTGAAAGATTCAAAATGACAAACAAGCCCACAATCCAGGAGGGAGATTAAAATATTAACTGAGAAAACAAGCAAACAAAAACTGCTACATATAGAAGAGAGACATGATTGAAAACTTGATCAACTTCATGTACATAGATCACTGTTAGGGTTTAGATATCAGATGTCCCCCACAAAAACTGATGTGTGAGACAATGCAAGACAGTTTATAGAGGTGAAATGACTAGGTAATGAGAGCTTTGACCCAATTAGTGCATTAATCTGCTGATAGGGATTAATTTGGTGGTTAACTGTTGGCAGGTAGGTTGTGGCTTGAGGAGGTGGGTCACTGGGGGTGCGCCTCCGAGTTATATTTTGTCCTTGGTGATCAAACTTCGTCCCTCTCTGCCTCCTGGCTGTTATGTTCTGAGCTGCTTTCCTTCTCCACACCTTTCCACCATGATGCTCTGCATTACCTTAGGCCCAAAGCAATAGAATTAGTCATCTATGAACTGAGGTTTCTGAAACCCTGAGCACCAAATAAGGTTTTCCTCTTCTAAAATTGTTTTTGTAAAGATTTTGGTCTCAGTGATAATAAAGTTGACAAAACAATCACTGTACCCC
Organism: Sciurus carolinensis; assembly: GCF_902686445.1. NCBI lineage: Eukaryota > Metazoa > Chordata > Mammalia > Rodentia > Sciuridae > Sciurus > Sciurus carolinensis. Next base: position 3,079,216 of record NW_025920103.1, read on the forward strand.
ATAACTGTAGAATACAAAATATTTTCAAATACACACGGAATACTTACCCAAGTTGACCACATATCAAGCAAATCTCAACATGCATCAAAGAAGTAAAATCATTTAATTACTAAGATTCTTTAATTTTTTTCTTTTTTTTGGTATCAAGAATTGAACCCAGGGACACTTAACCACTGAGGCACATCACCATCCTTTTTTATATTTTATTTAGAGACAGAGTCTTACCAAGTTGCTTAGGGGTTCCCTAAGTTGCTGAGGCTTGTTTTGAACTCACAATCCTCCTGCCTCAGGCTCCCAAGTTACTGGGATTACAGGTGTGCACGACTGCACCAGGCTCCATTAATCTTAATTTAAGAAATCAACAAAAATATTATCATTGAAAACAACCACACTTTTTAACCTATGAGTCAAGGAAGAAATTACAGTGTAGACAAAATATTTTTAACTGAATGAGTATAAAAATGACACATCAAAAATTGTAGGATGTGAATTGAGGTGTTATTAGAGGGAAATTACAGCTTAAATGCATACATTAGGGAAAAAAAAACTTTTCAGTATTCTATGTATCTTCCTCAAGGGGGGGAAAGGAATACTAAATCAAACCTAAAGAAAGTACAAGTAAATGAGAACAGAAACTTTTCTTTTAAAGTAGACTACAAAAAAAACCCTGTTAAAATCAAAGTTGGTTCTTTGAAAACACTAATAAAATTGGATAAATCCTTAGAAAGACTAATTAATAAAAGAGAAGGCACAGATTACCAATAACGGGAATAAAATGGCAGAAATCATTACTGAGTCCCAATTTAACAAGATTATGAACAACTGTAAATTGCATAATTGTGTAGACTTGCAACCCTGTGTCTGTTACAGAGTGACAATCTACACATCCCTTCCTCACTGGAGAAGGTGACTGAGAGACTCTTCCAATTCCCCTTTCTTTGGAGTCTGGAAGTATACCTGGCACAAAGCAGATTCTCAATAAATGTCTGATGAACTATTTTAGCTCTCTAAAGAACTAAGAAAGCAAGATGTGAATGCTCAACTTTATTCAGTAGTTTACAAGAGGCAAGTTTTCTATTTTAAAGAAAAGAATTTTACCAAATTCATGAATTATTCTGAGGCTGGTATTGTTGCTTTTAACAGGAAAGAGAAAAAAATCAGTCTACTATCAAAAGTCACACTTGGTCAGAGTGTACCTACTGGTATGGTAATTTACTTTTACTATAGATTGGTTATACACAAGAACTAGAAAGACAACTTCTCTTCAGACACCAGTAACAATTCATAGAGGTTCTATATTTCTTCCTGTACTGTACCTTGTCTTTTACTCCCCAAACAGCTTTTTAACCAATGATTTTCAAATAGAGGGGGTAAATTATCAAAATCACTTAGGGCAATGTCCAATTCTGATGGGAGTTTATTATTATATGAGGGGAGTCTATTGGGGATGTGATGTATTAAGAACCAATATTTCAGTCCCTTATTTTAAGTATTCTAATTGACAATCACAAAGCTGTGTTAAGTGCATGTCAGACACAGAGACAAAGAGATCCAACATCCTAACGAAGCTAACTAATGATTCAGTGGAAGAGCCACTGTGTAAACAGCCATCTCCCACAAAGCAATCTGCTAACTAACCTGCTGAATCCAAAGCACTGTACTGAAATGTTTTATCAGGTCATCTCTAGGACCTTGGTCAGAAGACCTTGTTTGTACCAAGGTCAACTGCAGGCCCTGAAACAAAAAAAAAGGTCCATGTACTGTACATTTGTATACTGCTCACCATGATACAGTGTGATAAACACTGTAAAACAAGTACAAACAATGATGAGGTCTGCGTGTTTGTGCCCCCATCCCCACGATATCTATGCTGAAATTCTAACTTCCGATTTGATAGTCTTGGAGGTGGGGTCTCTGGGAGGACTTAGGTTATGAAAGAAGAGTCCTCTTAGAAGGGATGACTACCCTTACAAAAGACTCCAGAGAAACATCTCCGTTCTTCTACTTGGTGAGGTTGCAATGGGAAGAGGACATCTGTCAAGAAGGAAGAAATGGTGCCTCACCAGACAACCATTCAGCCAGAGCCTTGATCTTGTACTTCCACCTCAAGAATTGTAAGAAGTAAAGTTCTGTTGTTTGTGAGCCACCCAGTCTATGGTATTTTGTCACAGCAGCCCACATGGACTAAGGCAAATCTAATACAGTGCAGAAAAGAAAAGAACAATTAATTCTAGGAAGTTTTTCCAAAGGGGAAATATCAGGTAGACCTTAAGGGATGAGCAGAATTTTGCAAAAATGACAGAACTTACAGTGTGAGCACACATTCCACAATGGACACGGTTTCATACCTCACATCTACTGACTACTTTGGCCTCACCAATAAACTCTGAAGTAAAGGCTGCTGTTGTCCCTATTTTATAGGTAAATAAAGTGAAATATTAAAAAGTTAAATATCTGGTTCAAAGTAACAGAGTTGTAAGTGGCAGAGCCAATATCTGAATCCATTTTGCCTGACTCTAGAAACTGGGGTTTTAAACCACCTTTCTAACCTACTATATTCCAGCAAACAGATGATAACAATGACAGGCTTAATCTGGGTGGAGATGATGCAAAGTTAATATGAAGGACAGGTGCATTCTTTTTTAAGTCTTTTTATGCCAACATTTACTAATTATAAAACACACACACACAAAGCATTTCATGAGCTAAAGCCACATATACACTACCCAGAAGTCAGGTTGACTTCCCCTGTGCTCCAGTTCTGGAAGTAATAATGATACAGTTTAAGGCTGGGTTCTAATTCAGAAGCCTTTCCCATGGAGTCTCACACAAGAGTAGGATTTCTCTTAGGTCTGCTAGAAGACATCCTTATAATACCTAGAAGATGTCCTTATAATGCTCCTCCTTAGATATGGTATTCCTTATTGTTACAAAGAAAAAAAATCAAGGAATTTTTAAATACTTCTAAGAGCTGTGTAACCAGCTTCATATTTTAAAGAACACTTAATTAGCCATGGCATTCTCTCCACCATGGCATCATCAAATAAAGAAGCATGTAATTATCCAACTGTGTGAGTGACAATGATACACTCTCTGCCATTCCACACTTTACAGATCCCAGTTTCCCACAGGAAGTTCTAAAGGACAATTATTCTAGCTTGTGTCTGAAGGTACACTTGGCCGTCAATGCCCATGGGATCTGCACTTGTGGACTCAACCAACAGTAGACAGAAAAAAAAAGAAAAAAAACTGTACATGTGTTCAACATATATATGTTCCCTAAACAATACAATTATTTGCACAGCACTTACACTGAATGAGGTATTCAGAGATGACTTAAAGCACAGGGAAGGAGAAGCATGGTTTACATGCAAAATCTAGGCTGTTTTATATAAGGGACTCAGGCATGCATATTTTAGTATCCTTGGGGATCCTGGATCCAACCACTCACAGATGCCAGGGGACGACTGAAGCTTTAAGATAAAGATGAGAGAGGAAGGCAAAAAATGGCTAACACTCTATCAGCTTCATTAAGAGGTTATTTTATGATTCTTGCACTGGCATGGAAACCAGGCAACTAGACAGGATGAATGAGTCCATTAAATACTGAGGACACAATTATTCAGTAAGATAAAACATGGATCCAAAATATGACTAGGGAACAAAAACCAGACCTCTACCTTATAAAAAAGGCAACTGACCAAAGATAAGTGGCCTACAGTCACTGAGGCAAGGGGCTCACCTTTCCCCTCACTTGTTCTTTGGTTCACTACTCTGACTTAAGTAATGGTAAAATATCATGGCATAAAGATCAAAAGAATTAAATAACAAAAATTATCAAATAATTGATAACAAATGTTATCAATTAACTTTGCTTTGTAACTGTTTAACAGCTGGATAAGTTATTCAAGAAAAAAGACAACTTCATACTAACTCAATAAACCAATTTTAAACATATGCCCAGGTTTATGCCAGGGAGCTACCTTCTTAAACAGATGGACTGATCTTACAACTACCTAGAAAAATCAAGACCTGAGCCTCCTACAGCAGATGCACAAGGGGGCTTCACAGTGCTAATGAGCCAACTACTGAATTTTGTAGTTCAGTGTTTTTACTACCTAATACCATTCTGCCATATGCTCGCCAGTTGCCATACAGAAGTTAAACAACTCGGAGGTAGGAGGTAAGTTGCACAAAGTGATCAGTGGTGATATTAATTAGCACTGTGGAAAGGTATATGTGATCTAGCCTAGCATCCAATTTTAGACAGGGTTCAAGGACTGATGAAGTTAATTCCTGCCTCCTAAGATACTTAGATTAAAACATCAAAAAGGGTCAAAGAGGAACATACCAAGGGACCTGTAATGCAACTTCCATTACTGCTTGATTTCACTTAGGTACCAAAGTCAGCTGTGTATTTCTAACAAAAGCAGAATTGTCAAAACAGATAATGATTCCCAAGGAAGTTTTTTCCAGAGACATCCTAAAATTCCTGACACTCACAGAAACCACACACTAACAAAATACAAGACTACAATGAGGATTCTCACAGGACTGCATCCTATACCCAGCGGTGGAACATATGACCCAATTCTGGGTACATGGGATAATGGATGGGAGTGTACTCTTTCATTAAGCAGTTCAGCTACATGATCAAAAACTTCATTTAACAAAAGAGAAAAGAGAAAGTTTCCTTCCCATTCAGGTCCTCTTTCTGATAAAAATTCAAATGTTCATTAAAATCCTTAATGCATAATTTTCTAAGAAAAAACATTCTGTATTATTCAAATATCTCCAAGAGTAATTTGATCATGATTCTTTTCTAGTATACAAATCGGCATTGGAAAAATAAAATGTCTATAAATCAACATTTATATAACCACTGGGGGGAGGAGACATTAAGATCAGCCAAATATCACCCTATGTGACAATCAATGACACCTGGTTTTCAACCTGACAAAAATTGGAGTGGACTAACAATTGTTCACTTGACCACCTCCAAAGGAGCCCTCTTCCTGAGTAGTAAGAGCTCCCTTGAGCTAAGAGCTAAAAGAAGAAAGTTCTCCCCTGCTTTTAGAGAACTAACCCTTCAGATATAGGTAAGCACTGTCCACAGAACCAGGTGGACCTGTACCATAAATCTAGGCCTTTGGTACCTTCGATGTCAAGTTCAGTCCACTCCTATCCCATAACTTCCCTACAGTGACAGACTTACCAATCAGAACTGAAACAACAATGCACTGCTCTGCAAAGGCCTGAGAATCCATGTTCTCCTTTTGTATGGGTTCGACATCTAAGATACCAACTATAACTGAAAATATTATCTAAGTGCTTACTACCAATATGAAGATGTACAGAATGAAGAGGAGAATGATACCATTCCTACCACCATCATGCTCACAGAAATAATGTGTGTGTGAGAGGCATGGGGAAACATCTAGTAGGGTGCCCTGTGGTAAGATCACAGCAGTATGATTGGGCTGCTCATCTATGGAGGAACACATGTTCAGGCACAATGAACAACAGCCTGTGCTGTTTCCTTTGCTACCACTGCATCTCCCATGCATCCCCAGCTTCATGTTGCTCACCTTGCAATGGAAATCTAAATGAGTTCAATTAACTATCAACCAGTCACACCATAGGATATGAAAAATGGGATGGATGTTACCAAGAAGCCACAGCAAAAATCAATTGCTGCTTTGGAATGCATTATGATTTAACCAAGAAATCTTTTAACTACTATTTGTCTTAGAATGATGATAAAGCTACTATGTAGACTGAGAAGATAGTAAATTTGACAGAACTGCCTGTTGGAGATTCAAAACTTGTTGTGGAAAATATGTAAGTGGATGACAGTTAACCCTCACAGTGTTCTCATATTATGAAAACCTTTAACACGTGATTCACAATGTCATCTTGGAATTTACAGTATCAGCAAGAAACAGGCCTTTTTAGAGAGTATCTGAAACATCCTGGCTTGAGAAAACACTTTTGTCACTCTTGCCACTAATTTCAAAGGGAAAGAGTCTTGTGCAGATGGGTCTATGGGAAACATCACCAGGGCCAGTGCCAGTCCCCATCAATCATGAACACAGCTCAAGTATTTAAAAAGAATGAAAATCCCTGCATCCTCCCCACCATCACCACCATGCAGGCACTTGACCTGTGCCACCTCTCTCCATCCTGATGAGGCTCCTGTGAGCAATACTTTAGAGATGACAAAAGTGAGGTTCAGATATGCTAAGAATTGTGCCTAGGCCCTCTCACCACCCCTCCTTCCTAGCAACCTCCTCCTTTCCTGATGATAAAGCTAAAGGACCCACAAGCAAAGATTCACTTCTAGTTTTGTTTTCATCCCTCTAATGCTTCTCTTCCCAACTCATTTTTATATTTTTGTTTTTGTTTTGTCAGTTTCCTTCATGACACCTTCCCACTTTCCTAGAACATGTAAAAACCAAGAATGTTACCAGGGCAGCAATGACAAATTAAATTCATTTTCATCTAAAGAGTTTAGAATAAACAAGTTATAATTTGACAAGAGGAAACTGGACCTCACTTCACATCAACAGCTCATGCCTGTGCTGAACTCTTAATATCCTTTCCTTATGATGAGTCTGTGGAATGTTGAAATTAAACTCTTTTAAAGAAATTCAATTTCTTTACATTCTCATGGATTATTTTTAAGGTCCTTTATCGAAAACAAACAAAATAATACAAAAAATTAGTGGCTCATTTTTCCCTTTGGGTAATATTTATCAAATATCCCATTTCAATAAAATAAAATACTACAGTATCCCCTGCAATGCCTGGTTTACCGCTGTAAGTCACAGTGCTCCCAGGACTCTGGAGGACTGGGGTTGAGGGGTAAGGAGCGCAGGGTTAGAAAGTGAACATGTAAGTTACGGCAACCACACGGTCAGCTACCCACCTGCCTCCAGACCCCTTCTCCATCCTCCACCCCAGCTCTGTTGGTTTCAGCATCATGAGGAGACCAGCTAGCCTCACAGGCTCCTACCTACCAGATGCCAGCAGTGAGGCCCCTCCTCCTACCCACTCACCCCCAGTATGACAGTCAGAACCTTTCCTGGGCTCTGCTGGGCAAACATGGCTCTATTCCACACTCTCCCTCGCCTCTCACTGTAACCTCAGCAGATTTGTGTAACTGCACTTCTAGACTCAGAATCAAAGAAGTGCTGGCTTCTTTCAGGGAAAAGGGGAACATGTCAATGACACAGAGCTGTTCTTCTTCTCCTCAAAGGAAAAAGTGGGAGCAAAAGTCAGACTGGCTCTTAAATAGCATGCCTGAGCACCTAGGACAGGCTCCTCTGTCTCTCAAGTGCTCCTGTGAGAAGACCTGAATGGCTCATACCCACAACACTCACGGGCACCAGAGCACATTTCTGGGCATATTTTTAAAAACATCAAAATGGAAACCTCCAAGCTGTGAGCAACTAGTGTAGTGTAGTCCCAGGGGGACTTTTAAAAAGCTTCACAATATAACCCTGGAAGAGGGGCCCCTCAGGGTGGGGGACTGTTCATGAGATTCTGACATGCAGATGTGGGCAGCACTGTGCTCCACTTGGTACCAACACCAGGATCAGAAGATTCTGCCCATACCCTCACGGGACTCGGTCCAGAGTTAGTGCAATATCTGGAATTGAGGTGTCCCAACAGAAGCCAGACTAGACAAGCAGGTTTGTACTGTTCCTCAGAGTTACAAAATCCTACATTTACACTCTGTATCCCAACTTTATCAAGCTGTATATGTGATATGCTATGAATACAACTATAAACATATAGACACTCAAAAACTTGCTGAGAATGAACTAAGGAAGAAAAGCAGGCAGGAAGATAAAGTTCTACCAATTATATCAAACTTCTTTCCCAATCCCTTGATCAGGAGACCATATCCCACCTGGAACTGAAATACCTTCAATCTAAGACCAAGTAACATCAAAACAAAGGCTTGTCATTTAACTTTTTTATATTGCTATCACCTCTTCTTACCAGTTAGATTGCTTCTATAAAGTAGAGATTAGAGATTATTGCACTGTCTTCTCCTTTACCACCATGGCCCCATGATGGATGCATGGTACTTACACGTGAAGTACTTGCTGAATTGTTTATTGCTAGCTTCAAAAGCAAAACCCCAGGCTCAGGATGTGCTCTTTTTAAATACTTTCCTAGAACACAGAGAAATATCTGGGCCACATCATTTGAATACTTTCCACTATTTACATGCAAATAAATGCTATCCCATTTTTTGTGCCAATCCTTTAAATGATAATTGATTGTTCAGTTAACAGAAAAAAACATTTAAAATCAATCAAATGTTCCCTCATGCTTGAACTAACTAATGTCCTGAATACATAAAATTGAATACAGGGGAAATAATGAGGTTGTTATTAATTATGCCAGACTGCAAAGCCAGTAATGGGCAAAAAGCAAAACAGTAAGTTATAACCGAGGACATAGTGAGCAATATACCATCGGCTGTCCTGAGTTTCAAAAGGGCTAAATGTACAATTCTTACAGTAACATTCACTGCACTGTTACTACCTTTAACACAAAGGTATTGTCTATAATATAATTAAAATACTGGCATTTACCCTCCCTCTCCAACTTAGCTTAGAGAGTCTGAGTAACAGGTTGGACCAGTGCACACTAGTTCAGGGCCTGCACTCCCAGTCACTCATCATTCAGAACACACTTATGGTTGGGTGGCCGGCCAATGATGAGCCTGTAGGTGAGATTTTCAAGATTCGCATCCATCATCCCCCAAAACTTTGAAATATTTGCAGGTAATTAAAAGAAAGGTGATGTGGTGAGGCTGAAGATGCAGAAAAATTCTGATTCTGTCTAGTAGTGAGCTAAGAGCCTACTTAATGCTGAGGTAAGACATGTGACTCATTAAATAAGGACCTTACTAGTCACCTGCAGACTCCTTCCTTATGGGCAGCACATGAAAAGACTTTTAGATCCATGACCACTAACTGTTACCCATAAGAGAAAAATCTGGAAAATCAAATTTTGATGCCCAACTTTCTTTATAAGAGATTTTACTACATGGGGGAATTTTTCTCTTTATTTTAATACCTCATAAACCAGTCCATCTCAATAATCAAAACCATATTCCAAGACATCACTGTGCCTCATGTGAATCAGTAAATGCCACTATAAAATCTCAAACTGAAACATAGGTAGATGGGAAAATGCTCTAGGGAGAACTGGTGTCTTGAAGGCTCATCAATCATGCCAGCTGACTGAGAAATATGCGTATAACTGACAGCCCAGAAAGGGTTAGAAATACCTCACATTCTAATAAGGACATTCCAAGCCCAAAAGCATGTCATGAGGGAAGCAGGGTAATATCAAGGAAACAGGATGGAGAAGGCCTGCTTCTCAGAAGTAATGTAAGTCCAATATGTATACACGCACACAACAACATACACAATCTGTGTGTGTGTGTGTATGCATACATATGGATATATACACATGGTTAGCTATGTATAGATATAGCTACAACCTGTCACTCCTTGTAATTCCAGAGTCTCTTAGGATTTGCCTTTTCTTCAGTGAGGGAAGTCCGGCATTCCCAGATTGACACTTTCTGGTCCAGACAGAAAAATAAAATAAAAGAGAAGATACCATTCCCATGCCAGTGAGTAGTCTTATGCAGAACACAGCAAAACAGTTTATGTTTAGTAATTTGTATTTTATTTATTCTTGAATTACTTGTTCATATCCCTTTCCTATATTTTTCTATTAGAGTAGTATTTCCTATTATTTTTTTAAAGTTTCTTACAAAGAACAATAACTGGTTTCAATCTGCTACCTTTCAGGCTATGTTTGTGTGTTTGGTCATATAAAAGCTGTCAAATCTATAAAAATTTATCCTTTATGGTTTCTGCCTTTGGAGCACAGGGAGAAGTACTCTGTAGTTGGCTACTAATAATGCCCCCAAAGTGATGAAAATCAACTAACTTCTCCCTTTCCATCTCCCACTAGGGTAAGTATTCATGCCAGAATTTTCCTTCACAAAGCATGTATTGTTATAATGAAGAAAAAGTTAACATTAATGGATGCAGTAAGAAAAGCAATAAAAAATTAAAATAGTTATTTTCGTTATTTAAAAAGTCCTTATTTTTAAATAACTTCATTAAATTATTAAAGGTATTCTTCCCCTGGCTCAGTTACTATACTTTTCTTTAAGAACTTTATCTAGGCATTATCAGGAAAATGCTCTAACTACAAATTCCCAAACTTGATATCTCACAGTTTCATTACCAGGACACCCACTTCATAATTCCTCTCAATTCATTTAGTCCATTAGGCTACCTTATCTAGATGGACTCAATATTGCCCTCATTAGTATTTTAATTCTAAACTCTAAAAAACAGTGATTTTTATAAATAGTTAACATATATGAATGTTTATTATGTGCCAAGACCTATGCTAAGTCTTTCACATATTCTGCATTTCACTGACTGTGAGATGCACCTCTAACATTTTAACACCACTGAAGCCATGAAAATTTACAATTTGTGGTACATTTGTGTTTAATGACAGTTTTTCCTCTCAGGGGTACAGGAAATAATGTCTCACAATTAGCACCACCTCAAATTAGATAAAATATGAAAGATAACTAATTTCACCTCTGTAGCAATTCTGAGACTGATATTATCTCTCTTCTTTCTGATAAGGGAGAAGCAAAAGATAATTGTAGCTTTGCAAATGCAAGTACTGGGCCTGGATTTAAGCCCTGGCAACCTGACTGTAGGGTCCCACATCTGAGCCTGTTTGCTATCCCCAGGTCCACCATGCCAGAGTGACACTAGAAGGCAGTGATTACCTCTGCTCACCCCAGGCTTTTCATCCACTATTTAGAACTTGAATCCTCTCTCAACTCTCTGAAATACTATCTACAACAGTTCTTCCAAAACTTCTCCAGATTCTTAAACTCCACTGCTATTTGCTGATTTCCTCACCTCTCCACCCTGACACAGGAACTTTCTTGCCTCCTGGGACAGTGGTAGCTGGCATGAGCCTTGCAGTGTGCATTCCTCTGACCTGGACCCCCATTCTGCTGCTTTTGCAGACTTGTCAACCCATTCATTTGATCATGTGACCTTCACTCCTTCACCCTGAATCTCAAACTTCCCTCTCTAGAACTACTCTGGAATTTCTTCCCACAGCTTCCTGGTTTCACCTCTCCTTGGACTCTCTACCTTTCTTCCAGTTCCTTCTTTTTTGTCTATTTCACACATGCCTCTTCCTTCTACTAACTCCTGTGGGCTCCAATGCAGTCCAAGCACTGGCTGTTTCTTTATTCATGGGTCCCTCAGAATAAGAAGCAGGCACCTGCCAAGGGAAACCACACAAAGCTCAGAACTCTTCTCTAAACTTCAGGTATGCCCCTGCAATGTACCTGGAGAACACTCAGTCACCCCACCTTAAATTCAACATGTCTAGTCAACCCCAACTTATCATTCATACAAGCCTTTCTCCTTCCACAACCATTTCTCCCCTGCTAAGGTTGGAAATTTAAGATCCACCTCTGATTTCACTTGTTACTCTACAGCCAATCACCAGTCTCTGCCATTTTGCCTGAAAAACTCATTTTTCCACTTCTACTTTCACCAGAAATTTAATACCACACAGATAATTCAATAGCTTTCTTTTAAATCTCCTGGTATCCAGGTTCTACCTGCTCCAATCCCAACTGCAAGCCCAACACTTTCAGTGACTTCCCAGTGCTTCCTATTCTAACACATCAAGGCCTTCAAACTGTCATCCCAACCCATCCATTCTGAACATCTCCTCTGCCTCACCCTACTGGGTTCCACTGGGAACACCAGAGAGGTCAGGTGGAGATGCTCACCAGTCACCATACCTGGGCTGCTTCATGACAGCCATCATGGCTACTGAAACAGAAGTAAGTTAGGACAAAAAAAATGCAGCTCCCAGTTGTCCTGACCACTTTTGAAGTGCTTAGTAGCCTCCTGTAGCCATAGCTATTTTATTAGCACAGACACAGAACATCTGCTTCTACTGGAGAGGGTTGCTCCAGCCTATTCAGCACCCGTGCCGATCTCCCGAGCACTCTGCGCCCAGCAGTGTCTCCATCCTACCTGTGCAAAACCATGTATCCCTCCATATCAGAGTGATCTTCTCATGAGCTGCGGCACAGCTCACTCCTACATTACCTTGTTATAATTCTTACAATGGTGCTGCATTTAAGTTTTCATTATTGTGTCTTAAATTATCGTGCCTCTTAGAACCAACAAATATTCACTGAATAAATTAAGAACATGTACTCATTACAATACCACAACAAAATTACCAAATATGGGTGAATTTAATATTCCTCCTTCATTAAAAATGATGTTTTCCTTTGTTCTAAACAAATGACCTTGCATTTAGCTAAATGAATAATTTAATGACCAATTATAGTAGTTCAAAGATAGTTAGTTCTTTTTTGTGATGTTTGAAATTGAAAGGAAAAAGCTATACAAGTTCTGAAATATTTCCACTTTACATAAGTGTACCACAAAGAAATCACAAAAGATAGACCAGGACAGAAAAATGAATGAATAATATGAGTAACTATATCTGAAATTGTAGGAAAAATATCAATAGTAGACTAGCCCTAAAATTAGGAGAAACTATAAATATAGTTTTAAAATTTTTGTATAAATATATTTTCAAAATATATAACATATTATATAAATTATACATATTTATATTTATATTTATAAATATGTATATATAAACATACATAAATAAAATATATTTTCAAATCAATAGACTCTTATATCCCACTTCTCAAATATGACTGAATAATTACATCTTGAGATCAAAAACACACATATGCATAATTTATACTTGTATGTATATGTGCTCTTTCTTTAAATTCAGGTCTCTTATCCAAAAAAAAAGTTAAGAAACCAATCCACTATACCACAGATCTGGGTTCTTGAAAAAGGATAAAGCTCATTTTCCAAACACCAAGAACCAAGCAGAAGAGATTTGGAAGAATCACACCAGGTAGACTCCTCAGACCTTAAGACGATAGGAAGCTTTATTTTCAAGAGAATCTTCTCTGAAGTTTTTAGTTGATGAGAAAACCGGCGGAGATGCTCAATTATTCCAATACTGCACTTCCAGTGACTTCTGAGGTACCATTTACGAAAGCTTTTGCTCTTTCTATCCAAAAGATCTAAGTCCCTTATGCAATTGAATATTCTACAGCCTGCTTATTTCTGCAAGTCAGTCAGCAACAGAAGTAAATGTTACTTTTTGCCTATAAAACTAACTGCTATAAAACTGAAATTACCTTAATGCATACATCAATGAAGAATTTAACTTAGATGGTAAGTAGTACATGCTATTTACAGCTATCTTTATTTTCTTTTTAAAGGATGCTATAGGTTTTAAGTGTCAAAAATACTTTAGGTATTTTTTCCCTCAAATCAAATAAGAGATCACCTCATCAGACTGAGTATTTGTCTACCAGATAACAGCAGAAAAGGCAGATATGGAGTCAAGAACTTTCAGTTTGAGGCCCAGAGGCAATGCTCCTGTTTCCAAAGCACACCCTGCCATCATGGTACCAACAATTAAAGCCACATACAGAGAAGTACCAGAGCACTTCTACCTCACAGTTGCTTTATGACTTCATACCAATTTTCTCTACCATTTTAAATTATCCTTTTTCTTCTCACACATTTCCAACTCTCTTCCTAGTGCCCCCTAGCCCTTCTCTAAAGACCCCAAACTTCAGCTTTTGGTGGAGAATGTGATCTGCTTGGGGAGTCTGCAGGAGTTTCATGTATCCCTATGTCAGAACTGTCTGGTTTAATCTGAAGTTTGTACATCCTTGGAACTCCCATTTTCTAATAAGGTCCCATTGATTAAATTACACATAGGGTTTTTCTTTTCCATTTATAGAATGAAAGAAAAATACCAATTTCAACATGGAGCAACAAATATCTCTCTGTCAAACTTGATTTCTATTTAGCTCAAAGAGTAGGTATAAACTGTATCATGCCAAATAAAAACTCATCTACCCTCCCTTCACCCAAGCTCTACTGGACATGCTCAGTCCAAAGCCTCAGAAATTTAGGGAGTGTGGAAGAAAAAAACAAACAAGAGGAATACCCTGTCCTCATATATAAACATACCACCAAGGTAACCACACAATGCCTATCTGGGTGCATTAGATGCAAACCAAAATCATGCACAACTGCAATTATGGAATCCTAATTGGAACAAGTTATTCTATGTATGTATAATATTTCAAAATATACTCTACTATTGTGTAAATAATAATAATTATAATAATTATAATAATAATAAAGAATGCTCAACAACATTAAGTGGATCCAGGGTTCGCTTTCCTGCTTGTAAACACTACATGGGTAACTTTAGACAAGCAGGTCATCTTCTCTCAGCCTCACACTGCACATCTCGACATGAGCCATCTGGATTAGAAAGCCTTTAAAGCAACTTTAAACATCAAACATTTCTAAATAGGCAGTCATGAATCAGTATTTATGAAAGCACCTGGCAAGACAGTCCCATGGATGTACTTCACCTGAAGTATCATGCACTGGGGCTGCATAAGTATATACACAAACTCACCAGGACATGGACATTTTTGGATGGAAGAGAAGATTCAGGACTCTTGGTTTTGCCAGATTCTTAAATGGTCCACCGCTCCATTCAAAAAGCTGAGAACAAGTGAAAGGTAAGACATTAAACAAAAGAATACTCAAACATTTACCAAAAAAATCCCCAAGGAATTTGCAATGAACTAGTCTTACCTCAAGATGCATGTTTAACCACTCAGGAAAAACAGGGTAATGTCAATGAGATAAACTGAACTACTAGAACTTTCTTCATAAGTATCCATTACCTTGTGATTATACAATAAAATTCAAAAGAAGCAGCAGGAATTATACAGAAAAGGTGAAAGAAAAAACTAACTGGGCTTTGAAATACGTTACTTCTATGTCAGATTTTCTTCAAATTACGTGTTGCTTAGATAAATATTAAAATTACTTTTCCGTTTTAAACATTTACAAGGGAACAATAGAAGACAAAAAAGAACAAGAGGGAAAAATATGTCTAGAGGCCTAAAAAGACAAGTCATGTCTACACTGGCATAGTAAAGCACCGCCACACAATGCCTAACTGGGTGCTCTAGATGCAAACCAAAAGCACAGCTAAGGCTGTGGGTCTGGAGTCAGGCTGCCTTGTCTGGATCCCAGCTAAGATGATACATCATAATCACTCACTAGTTATGAACCTAAGGGAAGACAACCAACTGCTCTGGCCTCAATTTATCTGTAAAATGTGACAATAGTTCTTAGGGGAAGTTTTGAGGCTTAAAACTATTAAAAATAATGCCTAGCATGGCACGTGGTAAAAATTCTATGAAAAAGTACAATAATTTCTCTTACCCTATGCTGTAAATCAAATTAGAATCCATGACATTAATGACAAATAAGATCTACAGAAAAGTCAACCTCATTTTATCCACTAGCTTCTACTGTCACTTCCAAACTGTGTTTTAACTAGAGCACTTATATTAACCAATATATGTCTGTCTCCTTCAACCTCCCAAATTCACTAGTAGGGGAGACAAGTGAGAAGAGAGGGGAAGGTCCTCGGGAAGCACTATCTAGACCTTTCTATGACGATGGAACTATCCTATATACACACTGCTCAATATGGAAGCCACGTGTCATGTGTGGCTATTGAGCACTTAAAATATTGGCAGTGCTGAGAAAAAATTTAAATTTAATTTTAATTCATTTAAACAAATAACCATACGTAACTATGGGGCTTCTTTACTAGACTACATGGTTACAGATGATCCATAAACTAAAAAAGGAAACTAAGAAATCTGAGCAAAAGCAAGGATCTTCTTTTCCTAAATTGCTTATATGTTCAATACAAATATCTTTGTGTTTAATGGCAATCTGGTCACTGATGAGTTAGACAAATAACAAGTCAACTCATGCATCAATACAGTGCAAACTCAGTGCTAATGAAAGGATCAGAGATAAAGAAGTATGTGGTCCTTTGATATTGTAGAAGGTCCCTAAGTCCAAGTTAAATTCAAGCTCATGTAAAGCATGATTCAATACACAGACCAGATCTGCAAAGGGCCAGCACCAAAGCATTTTTTTCCATACCACCAAGGGGAAGCTACTTGATCAATGCACACTGAACATCTCTGCATTTATCTTCAATTTTTCCCTCAGAAATTTATAGTTCTGTAAGGCTTTCCCTCCTTTAGAAACACCAGTGTTCTTGGCTATCTTGGCCTTTACATTATGAACAAAAAAAACATACCACACATGTCTGAAGTATAATGCCACACTCCTGCTTAGCTGCCCTTCTAATATGGTTTAATTATGATGACTGAACTAACAGGCTGACATCATACAGCTTCAGAGGCTGACCCCATGTCATCCTGATGTATCACTTTGTACCACTTCAGTGCTGTAAATCACTTAAGATCTCAAGCAAATTGAAAAGGCTGGTAATGATGCTTTCTCTGCCATCTTTGTAAGACTCTACATTATACACAACTCACACTATTTATAAAGCTTTAGCAATGCCTCCATTAGCCTTGTAAGACTACACAAATGAGTTCTTTTATACACACACAACTTGGTCTTAATTATGTAGGCTACTGCAGCATAAATATGCTCCTCTAATTACACTCATTTATTCTTTTTCCAACTTACCAAGTTATTAAAGTTTACCTCGAACCCAGAACTGCTAAAAATAAAAATTACAAACTGAATTTTTATTTTTAACTAAAAATGTACTAAATTTTGCTTGAAAAATGAGACCTCCTCTAATTCTTTGATTAACTTCGCAGAAAAAAATTACTTAAGTCTCAAGAGGTCTAAGATGTTAACATTGTTAACTCCCTAAAAACTGTCATTTCTCTAAAACACAAAGATCATCAGCTCTGCAAGGAAAGGAAAATACAAAAGGAAAAATGTGTTTGGTTACATACCTATGGTAATAAGGGTCAAAACTAAATCAAGGACAAATCCCTACCCTCAGAAGAAATCTGATCCTGTCTAGGCCCTCTGGAAACTTTGGCATCACTATCTCCAGAAAATCACCTCTCAAGATCCTGGTTACAGTTTCCTAAGAATTGCACTATTATACTGAATGGTATACCACCTGCACAGAAATACCAAATAACTGCAAATGGTAATGACAGAGGGAGAGTGGAGGACAAACTCTTTGATCAGTACATCATATTCAGGCCTGGCACCTACACTGGAGCAACGCTGATGCAAAAACATTTACACCCATTGAAAATGCTGGGCAGTGAACACAAAATCTGCCTTGATTCTTTTTAAAAAAGACTCGTTCCAATACAGCTCACCTGCCACCAATACAATGTTAGGTTGTAGTTATAAACAACAGGTAAAAATCAACCTGGGCCAGAAAGTTTTCTCCTGGTGTTCCTGAGGTGTGGGTACATTATCCAACATAGGCAATTTGAGCGAAAGATGTTCTTTCAGAAAAAAGGACATTCTGTGATTCAGCCACTGAGAGCTTCAGCAACAGGAAGACAGAACAGGAATCATGCACCTTTTCTATCATTCCATATTTTGGGGGGAACCAAGGAAAGAGAAAGGACAGGCTGTCAGTACTCACGAAAAGGATGCTTTCTCCAGAGACGGTGTCTCACTGGTTATCTTCAGGGAGTATTTTACAAAATCGCATGTGCCTCAAAACAAAAGCCTCCGCTACAATAGTTTTGAGATCTGGCCGGCTCTGTTCCTGCTGCCTCCCTGAAGAACATCAAGGAAACGTGCTCCCTTTAAGCCTGCACAGGCATTCAGCAACCAGAAAAGCAGGTCCCCATAGGTCTCTCACACCCACCACCCCACCTTCCTCCAGAAACAACCAAAGAAACACTAAGACGGGCGCAGAGTAAAGAAACTCCTGGACACAGGTGCAGTGAGGCCAAAGAATCCAGTAAAGGGGAAGGGATGAGAGGACTAGGAGACGCAGGGGGTTGTTGGTGGAAGAGGGGGGAATTACACACCGCTGCCAACCCTTTGGATAAATCGAGAATATTCATTGCAAGCTTTCCCCAAAGAGGCCGGTGGGCACGGAAGGGAAACCGTGCAGGAAGCCAGGGACCAGGGCGCCAGGCGTCCCCCTGCTGGGCACACCGTTTGGCGGGGCGGAAAGGGCAGTGCCCGCAGAGGTCCTCCCACCCCCGCGAGGGTCGAAGGACCCGCGCAGGAACACCATTGGCTGCAGACAGCGCTCGGGCCTCCCCACGGCTGCAGAAAGGGAAAGGGAAAGAGAGACACGGAACGGGAGGGCTGCAACCCAACAAAGTGGCGCGGGGAGCCGGCGGTGGGTCACAAAGGGAGGCAAGTTGGCAGGTCTGTACCTGGAGCAGCCTGGAGGCCTCTTCATAGGGAAGCACCCCTCCCGCGCAGCCCGCGTCTGCCGAAGGGAAGACCGTGGCGCTGGGAGGCCCAGGCCCGAGTAGAGGGCAGGAACACAAGCAGGGGAAAGCGGCTTTCAGGTCCTTTTGCTTGGAGGCGCCCCCGCCGGGCAGACGCAGGAGTGGTCAAGCAAGCGGTCTCCCCTCGCCTGGGCCCTGGATCAGCCGCTGAGTCTCTCTTTCCTCTGCGGGGTCCAGAGCCTGGATTGATCTGGTTGCGCAGGCATCTGGGGGTTGGAGCCGCCCACTGCTCCTTCACGTGCGCACTCGCGCATGCGTGCAGGTCGCTCCACCAGGGATCCTCTCCAAATTCCGGGCCCAGTGGGCAGACAGCGCAGGGAAGCGGCGGGAACCATGGCCCCCAGTCCCCAGGTCCACGCTCACGTCCAGCTCCTTCCAAGGGGTAGAAAAAGCACACTGGCTTCTGGCTTTCCCAGCCTCCACTCTAGTCCGGGTGGAGCAGGTTTGGTGCAGTATGTGAAAATCAGGCTCGCTGTGCTGTGTATTTATTTCTGACATGGTCCTTAACACATCACATCCACCTTGAGCACTAATCTTCCTTAGAATGCAGATCACATTTTCTCACTCCCCTTTTATGTCTAGTTTTCATTTCCCCTCATTCTCTCCGCAAAGATTTGCAGCCCCAAAAGTTGGTTGTGTTCAGAATTGGATAGCCTATTGACTATTGCAAACTTGAAGTCCATAGATGCATTTCCTACTCAGGATTCAATGGTATGAGTAGGGCCCTGTTGCTTCAAATAATGACAGAAGCCGCAAGGAGATAGCGGTTTATACTCTAGTTGTTTGGTCCATAATTTACAACCTTTTAGATGTCACAACGCCTTCAGAAGATAAATAAACTTCTGTCTACCTGATTTGCATAGACATTGGAAAGATGTTTGTCTAAGAATCAACTTTTTTCATGGCCAGTTTCTGAAAGTTGGAATGGAGTCTTGAATAATTACCATAAATGTTGATTTGTTTAGAGAAGGATTATTCTGAGGAGTAAATTTTATATGAACAAAAAGAACCATTCCAGCAACATTAACATCAAAAACCATGGTAAATGAATGTTCCTGCAATTATCCCTGTACCTGTATGCATCAAGCATCCCATTTAAAATTATTGCTTATTAACCAATTATTATATATTTCATATTTAATTATTCAAATAAAATGCAACAAATCATATAAAACCCATAAAATGTCATTTATAAGTTATATATCACAATATATCTGCTAAGTAAATTTCAAATCCCTTATTTGTTAAACTATTTGAGCACTTACAGGTCAATTCTTGGATCTCATATTATTTTTCCTAAAAACAGCATTTATCAAAGTTGCTCATTTTCTGCTTCTTGGAGCAAGAGCTGGAGCTAACCTTGTAGAAGATCACTGAGATCAGGTCACTCCATATGTTTCTGGATAATGCACCCTATGCTTTATCTGTAGCCCTCACCCAGATGCTCTTGGGACCAGCAATCCTCATGTTCACAAGGCACCCTGAAGTTTCTGGGTAGTGCAGACCATCCTTCCTTTGCAGGCCTCACCTGTAGACTCCAGGGAGTTGTGCACATTATCATGATTTAAACAAGATTTAAATTCTTCTGACATTACTCAATAAAATATCTTTAAATAGAATAATTTATGATTAGCTAGAACATCAAAAATAACTTTACATGGATATATTAGTTATAATTACTTAAATGAAATTACATAACCAGCAAAATAGGTTTCTCAATAAAACACAATTTAAAATTTGGTATTTATAATTTCATTGGAACTGTGCAAAGTTAACCTAGAAAAAAGGAAGTGTTACAAATACAATTTGAAGAGAGGTGCTAATTACAAAGTGATTCCAAATTAAACTAACTGAAGTGAAACAACAAGAAACAGGATGAGGAGAAAAGTAAAGATGTGTTTGTGTACATTGTTAATCCGGATGTCTACCAAACACCCTTTGTCCAACATTTAATAATTAGAACATCAAGCAGGTGATCTTATTATATGTAATTAATACTAAAGCTGATTTAATCATGGATTCTGCTTCAAGACTACCTTTGTAATCTCCATTCCTTCCTTTTTTGTTTCATGAACTTTTAAGTTGTTTCTATTGCACTGTTGGTGCTTAAGTGCTGTAACTTAAGCTCTTAAACATAGGAATCTGGAAAGTACCTAGGACTTGTAAACGAATATTAGGTGAAATGCACAGAATCTGATTTAAAAGATAACATTAGGAACTGAGGTAGACCTCAGTGTTAGATCACCTAGCATGCATGCAGACCTGGGTCCAATCCCCATCACAAAACTTGTAAAATGATGAATCATACAATGAAAATGCTACTAGCATGGCATTTGACATGAAACTTGCCAAAGTCAGTAACAGGGTCTCAAAAGGCAAAGACTAGTATCAGCATTTTCTGTAATTTCCTGTTTCAAATTTATTTTACCCTCAGAATTTATAAAAATGAATAGTGAAATTTTTAATCTTTGTAAGATTTGGATTATTTTCATAAGATTTGGATGATGTTAGATTTTTGAATTATTTGTTCAAATAAAATATTGCTCATTTTTAAAAGGCAAAAATCCTCAAAGGTCACTCTTCTGTTCAGAACCCTCCTTCGGTAGATAAAATGAAATCTATCTAGTCAAGGGAACATTATTTGGTCATAAAAAAGGAGCAGAGTACTGACATATATTACTTAGATGACCCTTTAAATATTTGTAAGTGACAGAAAGTAGACATAAAAGACCACATTTTGTTTGCTTCATTTATTTGAAATATCCAGAAGAAACAAATCTATAGAAACAAAAAGTAATTGGGGATTGAGCGACCTGGGGGTGATAGCCAAAGGTTTTAGGATGATGAAATTATTCTAAAATCAGTTTCCAGTAGTGGTTGCACAACTTTGTGTGTATAGTCATTGCATTTTATGCCTTAAATGAGTGGATTATATGGCATGTGAATTTTATCTCAACAAAGCTGTTAAAGGAAAAATGGAAGATATAACTAAATGTAGTATATGATCCTTGATTGGATCCTGATGAAGAAAAGGTATAAATTGGCATTATAAAGTTGTAACAATGCTAAACACTTGAGAGGCATCTTCTGGTTATAGTCTCAGAACCTTCCAATAAGGTATACACCATCATCCTCATCGTTAGATGATAGCAGTGCTTATTGAATTAGGACTTCTATGGGATGATGATTGTAGTGGTGGTGATGATGTTATCTAATACTTGGGTTTGCAATTTGTGAATAATCGTTTTGAGCCTATGCATATGTTATCATCTTTATCCTTCAAACAATCCAATGAGGGATTAGAAAATTTGGAGGGCCTAGGGAAGGGGAGGGGAAACTAAGGGAGAGTCATTGGGGGGGAATTAATATAATCAAAGTATGTTATATGCTAGAATAGATATGCCCCAATGAAACCCACTATTCTGTGTAATTAATATACACTGATAAAAAAACACCATGAGATAGACACTATTTTCTCTACAGATGCAGAAGTGGAAGCACCAACATGTTATAAGTGACTTCACCAAGGTCACATAACAAGTATGCTGGTGCCTAGAAAGTACTGGATGTGACAAATGGCATCTTGTATGTGTCACAAAGGTTACTGATATTCTTCTCTTTGAATGTTCATAGTGCTGTGCTGAGAATAAAATTTCTGTTTCCAAGTCAAATATCTTAGGTAAACTCATACCAACAGAATAATTAATGGAGTAGTGGCTTTGACGGGGCTTCTATTGAGACAATGGACCAAAGAGGAAAGGCTTCTTCTTTGACCATGAGCTTCAAGAAGACAGGCCAAAAGAAGGGTGGTCCCTTTCCTATAGTACTGAGGTCCCACGAACTTCAGGAAATATGTATTTTAAAACTTGCTTGTCTCATATTTATATTTCTCAACACTGCTCTCAACAACTGCAGGTATCTTCAAAAATAAAGAATTGCAGAATTTCCCCATCAGCAGTAACTTTTGGTTTCCTGTGGTCCTAACTAGAGTTGGTTTTGTCACCCAAATAATGAATATGCTCCAATATCTTCAATGCATGAATATTCATAAGCATATAGAGACCCAAATATAGAGCCACTCCTGGCCCTAAATATTTCTCTAGTTACACCAATTTTCTCAGTGTCTTTATCATCTTCACAATCCTCAGGGGTGCCTTATGAGCATGTGGTCTGAGTTTGCAGAAACCTCTGCATGAGAGCAGCAGAGGAGAGATGGACCACACTGCCCAGAATCCTGAGGGCAGTGTAGTGAGCATGTGGCCTGCAGCAGAGATGGGTATAGTCCATCTTATCATGAAATATGGTTATATTTTACTTTTTCCACATCTTTCGTAAGATTTTCATGGGCTTCCTCTGTTCTGAAATATTCCTCATGGTGGAAGAGCCAGGATGCATTTGGCTTTTCTCTCCATTGCACATTTAGGGTATACGTAGTTTTTCAGCATCTTAGATCATATTGATGCCAACAGCTGGCCAACAGGCAATTTCCTGTCCCTCCTGCCTTCTTGCTTTCCCTGCTCTATTTCTCCTTGCCTTCCTGCTTCCTTCCTACTACCACCCACATCTACTCATCATCCACCATCAACGGGCTCTACCATAGGCACTGAGCAAAGGTCTGTTTAAGGTCCAGCACAGCCTTTATAAAGTTTATTTTCTGGAGAAAATGAGACAGTTTCTAAGTCTTTAGGTTTAGACCCAGCAAGTATGCTAGAGATGTTTGGTGAAATACTGGGTGTGGCAGGGCTGTGCTCCCAAATTGGGCCTGTTTTCACTTCAGACCAGCTTCTGGGCCACCATACCCTGTGTCAGAATAGAACCTCCCTTGGCAGGCAGGCCATGGTGCCCCCTTCATCCCAGAAGATCCTCCAGGTACACTTCAACTGGGGTTTTAATCCTGTGGTTGTATGGAGCTCCAAGGTGATCTGCACCCCCTTCTTGCTATGTAGGACCTACTTCTGGTTCTATATTATTTTCTCATGGTTAAGTCATGGTACCTCATTGCTCACGACTCTTGAAGGAGAGTGTCAATCACAACTGAAGCACAGCTCCAGGGCTCTCCTCAGTCAGACCTTTCAGAACCTAGGAACAGGGCAACCTGATGTTCACCTAGGACTCAGTGATCCAGGTGGACCTTCCTACACTCCTTGTGATGGGCAAGCAACCCAACAAATGCCTGAAATTACCTTGACTCGCCCTCAGGATTTATACTCAGAGTGTGACCCAGTCTTCTGAGACCCTTGCCTTTTCCCTGCCCCACCCTCCAACACCCACCCTCCATTCTTACAACTGAGTGCCTGGAATTCCTCCATCATGCAGCAGGCCCCTGGGCTTCTCTCATTGTGTCCTTCGGAATACTCCTCTCCCCATTCTCCCCACTTTGCTTTGCCATCTTCTAAAAGTTCTTCAGAATGCAGCCCAGCTGATCAAGTGCAGGGAACACTGCCCTGAGTCTGCACAGCATCCTGTCCTCTCTCTGCTTAGCATGCTGGATTACATATTCCTGGTAGTCCTCCTTCTCCTCTGATAGCTTTCGGCTCCTGAGGACTCACATTTCTTCGTGGTGTAGGCTCCAAATTATGGTAGAAGTTCAATAACTATTTGAGAAAGAAAACTTCAGCAGGAATTTAAGAAAGAGATGTGTCTCCAATTCCATGTTCAAACTTGAAGAGGCATCTTGTGATGACAATTTTCTGGGGATAATCCCTGGGCAGAGGGATGGCTCAAGAGCAGGAAAAACCTTCTCCTTATCAGAGGACAGAAGGTGAAAGACTCACTCCCTGTGGGCTCCTATCCAGGGATAATGGACTCCATCTGCTGAAGGCATTGACCCCAGACCTGCAGGGCTCCCATATGTTGTCCACTGAATGAAAGAAACTTTTACAGGTGAGGGATGTTTACTGACAGCATAGTACAGGTGACCAGCCACACACAGGTGCTGCAGGTAGCTGTAGGAAGTGTCATGTTCTCAGGTTGGCTGAACCTGTGACTGCTCAACAGAAGGACTCTGCCCCTGTGGGACAGAGGCACAGAGT
This sequence comes from Sciurus carolinensis, assembly GCF_902686445.1. NCBI lineage: Eukaryota > Metazoa > Chordata > Mammalia > Rodentia > Sciuridae > Sciurus > Sciurus carolinensis. The sequence continues at coordinate 3,103,771 of NW_025920103.1, forward strand.
GGAGGGAAGAAATTGTTTGAGGACACTGGCCTGAGGTCAGTTTGATTCCAACCTCAGAATACATCTCAAAGGTTCAGCATGTAACTCACAGATCAGCCTGTCTCTGGAGAAGTGTCTAAACTATACTTGGGTGGCAGGAAGCCTCCTAGGCCATGGGACTTCTGCCTTTCACTAAGGTGTTGTGAGAAGGTCACTGTGCCCATTCTGACAGTGCAGTGTGTCCTGAAATTCCATAGTATGGATGCACCCTCTGTCTCTGTCTGTTTTTCCTGCTAGAACACAGTGGTCTGGCAGGCTTTGCCTAAAATCCTTCAGTCATCTGTACTTACGCATTGAAAAGTTGCACTCTTAACCTCAGATTAATCCTTGAGTTCAGGGAGTAAGGAGACTGTACTAAATCCTAAATCAAAGTCATCACCTCCCCCATCTAAGTGCTCTGTTGCACCAAGTCTAGATCCATGGCAACTCAGAAGTTCAGTGATCCTCTTCGTATGATTCTTCTTTACTTTTTCTTTCTCCAAATATTGTACTTTTATTGCTCCAATTTTTTCTCTTTTTTTTTTTCATGCAGTTTCTTGTTTCTTTTTCTACTCCACTGCTGCTGATCCTGCAGGAGAATGTCAATGTTCATGGGCTTCTTTAACATAAAGCAGTGTGGCACCCGATAAACAGGACAAAGACAAACACAATAAATACCTTACTTTGAATCTCCCTCTGTTCAGTAACTGCACAACTCTGAGGAGGTCACAGTCCTGTCATCCCTATTTAGAAAAATGGAATCTGCCATCCAATAAGGGAGCAGTGGAAAGCAAAATCGTATCACCAGTATGTCTGAACCTGGAGGTCTTTCCTCCAGCCCCTCTCCAGGGGTCTGTGGGGAGCAGATAGCAGTCCACACAGATGCTTCACTGCACAGATTACACTCTAAATTTTTCACTCCAGCCAGTCTTAACATTTTCCTTTTCCCTGGATTTAATTTTGCCCCTAGAACAGTGGTCTCAATTGAATTGCAAGGAGTCTGCCACTTAGCAGGCTGATCTTGAAAATACAGGTGCTCTTTCTGATCAATTTGTGAAAGTTCAATGGAAATCCTACAACTTTAGAGCAAGTCTTTTCCAAAACTTGGAGTCTGGTTCCAATGCATCATTATCTATAGGACCATATGCAGAAGTACAGTTTCTTGGTTCCTGTTGCAGAGCTCCTCAAGAGATATGGGGATATGGCCTGGAATCCAAGTGTTCTCCCAGTACTCCATGTGACAAGACAGGAAAGCACTCATCAGCTCCATTCGCAACAGTAGGATCACATTTCTCTCTGGCCATTGAGACCCTATGAAGTTACTTTCCTGAATGCCCATCACTGGTCACTGGTAGAGACAGAATGAAACCCAAGTTGGATGTGCCAAGGCCCAGTCCTCTCTCTGGTGCACTCGGCCTCTCCATTCAAATAGTTTCCACAACCTAACAGTTGTCCCCAACAGTCCCAGAATCTATAGGCAACAGAGTAAAATAAGTGTGTGTGTGTGTGTGTGTGTGTGTGTGTGTGTGTGTGTGTGCGTGTGAAAGAGAAAGAGAAAGACAAAGACACAGAGACAGATAGTGACACAGAGGCAGGGATGTCCCCCTCTTCTCTTCTCTGTCCTGTGCTGATTATATACTCTCCTATTTTAAAATTTACCATAGTGCTGAAATGCCTGATACGTTCTCCCTAAGTTCCTAACAATGCAGCTCAGGTGAGTGTAATCATAATTAAATTCCATCATAGGGAAGGAATTCAGATGGCTAGCAGCATTATTTCTTAATACTGAGACAAACTTGTCTTGAGCCTGGTGCTCGTTCACCATGGAAGATGTGGATGGCTGTAGGATTATACACTCCTGTGCAGGCTGCTCACTTCTCTCCCCAAGAATCCCCTCCCCTGCAATCTTCCCAGATGACTTCTCTGCAGGCCATTCCATGACATCTCTCTTTGGGACCTCTCTTTTCTGAATGCTTCAGGGACCCTTCACTGGGTGCTCTGTCAGACCTCTGCAGTCCCTTCACATGCCTGCACTTGCTCCTCCCTCAGATTGACAACTTCCAAATCTCATAACCAGGGCTACGTTATGAAAATGAAATTGCTTGTGATTACTCAGTTACCCAATGACTATTTGGGAATAGAATTAATTATTCCTGACTCAGGAATGTCCAGGAAGTACTGAGACATGGAAAACTATACCTCACGATGCCTTTGTACAGATGAAAATATCTGGACCCCAGGAGAGGAATCCAGGGTCAGATTCCTGCCTCTCTGCACCCCTCCATCACATCAGGCCTCCTCTGCACCCTGTGCATGTTTTATTACTCTGTGTCCACCCTCTGTTATCCACAACAATATCTCAAATTTCCAAGTCTTGCCTTTGACTCTTGCTTTGTGCTCTTGGCCACACTACTATCAGTCCTGATTTTTCTGCATTTGGAGACCACAATCCAACCCACCACCCTTCCATGAACTGGGAAATTCACTGTCTGTGCTCAGTCTGCATTCCTGCAAATCCAGGACATGAAACATACAAACCCTCTCCAGTTAACTTTTTTACCATACATCCTTCCACTTTGATGTCAGTAGGATATTTGAAAAAAAGAATTGAATGTGACCTGTTACCTTGTAATACCAAGAAAATTATTACCATGGTAGTGGAGCATGGAGAGTGGATGGGGGACCTGGACTGACTGGTCAATAGTGGGTTTGTTTTCTGAAATCCTGATCCTATGAGGGTTGACCCAAGTCATTCTGGAGCTTCAAGGAGCTTCCAACTTACTGAACTCAGTTTCCCATGACCCATTCCTTAAATGGAGTGGTGCATCCCTCCAGTCCCTGAAGCTCTTGGCAGTGCTCCAGGGAACCCAGACACTTTCCAGACAAAAGGGGTACACAAGGCCACCTGCCACTCTATGCATGGTAGTGGTGTGGGTGGGTGGAAGTTAGGAAGTTGGCCAGACTGCTGCAGGATGATGCTGCAGGAATCATGGGGTTCCCAGCTGTTGGGCCTGCAACACCAATCTCTCCCCAGCATGGCTCTCACAGCTGGCCCTGTTGCAGGGGACCAGTGTTTTGGGTGCTGAAGGCCAAGATGGACCTCGAGGGTTATGTTCTGTTGTCCCCACTGTGGACCTGACCTGACCCTGCACCCTTCTTCTTCTTGATCAGATGCTGGATGCTGTTCCCTCTCACTCACTTGGTGGTCCATAAGCTAATTCACTTCCTGACTCAGCAGGAGGGTGAGGCAGGGCAGGAGCTTAGACAGCAACCTCATGTGAGCTGATACCCTGCCTCCTTGCCACACTGAACTTAACACCCTGAGATAATGCCAGTCGACCTGCAGAGACTGGAAAGGCAAGTCACCCCCACCACATGGGCATGCTAGCACCATGCACACACCCCTGAGTGCATCTGTGTCAGCTTACTCACCCCTTCTCTCCATGCCTGTCTTCATGCACTCCTCTGGAAAGTCTTTCTTGTCCCTCTATTACAGAGGAGTGCCCTCCCCATGCAAAGGCACCCCTTCTCCCCGTACCTTGTGCAATTTTCCTCATCATATGCTCCACCTAAAGCAGGATTCCTTCTCTGTGCGTCTGTCTGTTTTCCTATTCTTTTCCTAGAATATCAACTTCAGGAGAGCAGGAATTCTGCAACTCATTGCCTGACCCCAAGCCCACGAAAAACCTGGCTTGTAGCAGGAGCTGAGTACAGTATGCATGTATAAGCAGTCAGTAAGGAACTTCAAGCTCTGGTGTAGATTCATAAGGAAGAAACTTGTATGGACCAGAGAGCTTTCACTGCTGGATCTCTCCCCTCTCATGTTGCCCTCTGATTTTATTGCAGTGGGTCAGAGTTTCAGTAGACCTTCTGTCTCAGCAGCTACTGCAGACCTGAGATTCCCCATATCCAGGTCCCTGTGAGCATGCTAGAGAGCCTCTGCAGAGCTTGGATGAAAGAGGGGCTCACTGTGGGTGACCACAGGAACCAGGATGTGAACCCACAACAGAAGTCAAAGGCAATGCTGAGGAGTGAGATGCCTTCCATGTGTCATACCTGAAATCCCACTGCTTATGTAAGTACTACTGCTGACACATGTAAGCCACTTAGCAATATGGCAGGAGCTATGAACCCGAGAGAAGGAACTGTCCTCTGGCAGAAGACTTGACAGCAGTGCATTTGCTCAAATGTCTTTCTTGCTCACTGGAAATCTCCATTTTCAGTGACCATCCAGTGAGAGGTGAAGGACTCAGAAGGCATGGTCATTCTGTAGAAAACGGCCCCATTGGTGGCTGCATGGTGTGACCAAGGAGAACCTGGCTGCTAGACAGTCCTGTGTGGCAGTGTATCTCTGCCACCCAGATGATGCTAAGTCCTTACATCATGTGCATGTTGGTCATGATCACTGAGGCCTCTCATTCTCATCTTCTGAAAACTTGCCCTCAAAGTTGAATGTGCCCTTTGACTTGCTCTAGCTGATACATGTGAATGGCATGATGTGTTACTTCTGGGGAGAACACTGCAGAGCTGGTGTGTGGTTCTCCAACATTCTCTTACTGTCACTGTGAACCTGAAACCTGATGCTCCATTGGTGATGCAGACTCTGCAGCTTGATTCTCAGGGCCAACTATCAACCAATCCCACTTAATGTCCCTACTCCAACATCTAATATGTGGGAGAAATGAAGCCTTGGTTTGTGGAGAGCTGGGGAGTGTTTGTTACAGCAGCAACTCTACCTCTCCTGACTATCATACAGGAAATATTCTACCTATGATAACAGAGCAGGTGCCATCTGTTAACTCAAGTGATCACCCTGCCAACTGGGAGCCTTATTTCACAGGTGAGTAAAAGTCCAGCAAGGCCAGGATCCAACACTCATATGCAAAAACTGGCTGCATGCCCACCTCCTGCTTCCAAAGTAGATTTCTTTCCACGAGAGTGTGTCATCTTCTACCCTGGAAGAAATTTGACTTCTCTGTTTCTCTAGAGCCTGTGGGGGGCCCCCAGCCTTGTTCAGGAACTGTGGGCTACAGTATTGTAGGCCTATCATCCAATTATGAAACCAGAGTGATGAACACTTTTCTCCCATGCAAAGCAGGTTACAGAGCAGGCACCTATGGGCACACAGGAGAGTTCAGCACCTGTGGCCTGGTGAGGATGGAAGCCCAGGGAGCTTGGGGTGGGTGGGGCAGCCTTGTCCCAGAATACTGACAGTCATTGGGGGTAATGTAAGATTGGACAAGCACCTGGAAGACTTGGGATCCAGACCTGGCTCCACTGGACTTGGTGAGTCACCTTCCTGGCCCACTTCCCAGAAGAGGAATAAGTCTTCTGAGCTCCAGTGCTACTGTATATCAGCATCACCTGGGGAATTTTACAATGACAAATATCCACTTACCTTCAGAAATCCTGATTCAGTGGCTTGGGGCAGCACAAAGCTTTTGGAAGGAGGTGACAAGGTGACTCACAGGCCACAGTGTGGTTAATTCTGGAACACTGTTTTCTTTATCAGTGGTGGGTCATACCCCGTGGATGCTCCTGCTCCTCTCAAGGGGATGTAGCCATTTCCAGCCCAGGTATCTCTCTGGAGAAACATGTCTGAGGTCTCTGCAAGGACTGTGTAGCAACTCAAGACTGTGGAGCCACACAAGCTCCAGGGCACTGGGACCCCAAGACCATCATGCCTACCTCCCTAACAATGACCCTGTGAATGGGCCACCTCTCTGGTGTGAGGAGCTGAAGGCACTGGAAGGCTGTGAGAAGAACGAATCCCAGTTGCAGCACAGGAGGCTGTGTGGCCAGGACACAGGGGTGCCATGGAGAAAGGTGTAGGTCATGTCCCACATGCATACTTGGCAGCAGTCACTGAGTCAATGGTGTGACCAAAGGCTCACCACTCAGGCTGGAATGGAATGCCATCCAGTGGACTTGTGATACTTGCCTGTAGCCTTGGGAACATCTGTGATAAGCAGAGTCAATGACCTTTTCATTTGTTGATGCAGAAGGAGGCTCCCCTCACGTAAGCAGCTGCATAGTCTATGTAAACAAAAGTTTTGTGCACAATAAATGGATTTTCCTTCACCACCACATCAAATGAGTCCCTGGTGCCTGTGTGTAGGTGACATCGTCACCCTCACCCCTCCAAGGAAGAAACCCCGTTCAATAGAAGGGTCCTCCTGATCCTGCCTTGGATCTCACACTCTTCCCAAGTGCCACCCTCACTTCCTGGAAAACATACAATGTCCAGCATGTTCCAAGTGCTCATATCCGGCTCTCTCCAAGCCTTTCCCCAGGACCTCCTGAACTAGGCTATCACCAGCACATCAGCTGTGATTAGGATTGAGGAGAAACTCCAACAATGCCACGGAATCCACAGAGAGGATTTCTGACAGCCTCTTGTCAGAACTCAAGGTGGCCCTTTGACTGGTGTGTGGTTGCTGGTCCCACCTGGCCCTCAGGCCAGATGCCTCAAAGGGCATAGCTATGGCTGCTTCAGATGGAGAGCACATTCCAGTTCCCACAGTCCAGTGGAATTATGTAGCAAATTAGCCACCAATTAAAGCAGTCAAAGCTAAGGCTGTTCCTCATTGTCACTGGGCTGCTTCACAGTGCAGGGTCTGACAGCCTAATCTTGGTCCTGCTCCTCTGTGGGTTTCCTGAACTACCCAGGGAACAGTCAGGGTTGCAGGAGGGGTGTCATTCTCTGCAGGGCCTGGAAGCCTTAGCAGGTTCCTGACTGCCTTCACCCTTCTTGGTGGTGGGTAGCCTCATGGAGCTCCCATCTGCTCCATACTATGCACTGCCATGGATTTTCTGGTTTTGCCTTGAATGCTGGCCAAGCAAGCCTCACCTGCATCTTCACCATGGTCTCTGGGTTGGGATTTGGCAAGTATTGAAGAAGACTGGGTTCCCAAAATGGTTGTATGTTCTGCCCATAATGAAACAAAAGCCCGTCCTCATGTCTCACTTAGGTTTCTACATTTTTCTACTTTCAAATATTATTTGATGAAATTTACCATTAATGAAGCCATTGCCCACCAATCAAGATGAGGAAGGAGGCCAAGGGGCAGCAATGGAAGAAGTTGGGTGAACATGAGGAACAGGAAGGAGTTGTACCAGGGTATCAATGATTCCTGCACACTATTGAAGAACTGGGTCCAAGCCCCTGACATTACAGCTGTTGCTAACACAGGAACCAGGGTACCTAAAAAGCCCTGCCTGTAAGAGGAAAATGTCAGATGAAAAAGCAATCACCTCCTAGCCCTGAAAGGCAGATCATTTTAACAATCTTTCTATAAAGGTTTCTGAACAATAAATTATTAACTCCAGAAGTTGTTTTACCCAGATGGACCTGCCCAGAAAGAAGAATGAAAAAATGACAAGTTATCATTTAGGGTGATATTTCTATGGAAGCTGGAGTGATACCTTTGAATTGCAGTGTGTAGTGATGGGCCACATAATTATTAGTATGGACACTTAGTTACAACTTGCATAGGGCTGATATGGCTCTGAGGGGTCAGACTAAGGATGGTAGCAGGAGTTCAAACTGCACAGAGTCCAGGATCTGGGGCCTGAGAGGGTGGATCATAGGATGTGTGAGCTAGGACACCCTAGGGCGGGTCCATTGACCTGAACCAATTTCAATTCCATCACCAGTGGGTCCTAAGATCCTATCCACCCAGTTGCATCAAAATAACCAGGCCACAGATGGACAGTTTGAGGGGGCTGATTCCAGTCTGGAGACTCATGGCTCACCTCCATAGTGGAGTACTAGAAGCACCATCCCCATTCTTTTTCCATAGAAATAGATGTATATATCTGGGCCTGTCTCCACAGCCTACCTCAGACCATGCTCATGGGGAAGCTCTGCCCAGAAGAAAGGTGAGGGTCTCTCCTTAGGTTGGCTGTTTTTTTATTAATTGTAAACATATGGGATACATGTTGTTTCTCTGTTTGTACATGGCATAAAGGCATACCATTTGTGTAATCATAAATTTACACAGGGTAATGTTGTTTGATTGATTCTGTTATTTTTCCCTTCCCCCCATCCCTCCCACCCCTCTTTTTCCCTCTATACAGTCCTTCCTTCCTCCATTCTTGCCCCCCTCCCTAACCCTAATTCTAACCCTAACACTAACCCCTCCCATCCCCCATTATGTGTCATCATCCACTTATTAGCAATATCATTTGTCCTTTGGTTTTTTGAGATTGGCTTATCTCACTTATCATGATATTCTCCAATTTCATTCATTTGCCTGCAAATGCCATAATTTTATCATTCTTTATGGCTGAGTAATATTCCATTGTATATATATACCACAGTTTCTTTATCCATTCATCAATTGAAGGACATCTAGGTTGGTTCCACAATCTGGCTATGGTGAATTGAGCAGCAATGAACATTGATGTGGCTGTATCTCTGTACTATGCTCATTTTAAGTCCTTTGGGTATAGGCCAAGGAGTGGGATAGCTGGGTCAAATGGTGATTCCATTCCAAGTTTTCTAAAGAGTCTCCACACTGCTTTCCAGAGTGGCTGCACTAATTTGCAGCACCACCAGCAATGTATGAGTGTACCTTTCTCCAACATCCTCGCCAACACCTGTTGTTGCTTGTATTCTTGATAATCGCCATTCTAATTGGGGTGAGATGAAATCTTAGGGTGGTTTTGATTTGCATTTCTCTTATTACTAGAGATGTTGAACATTTTTCCATATGTTTGTTGATTGCTTGTAGATCTTCTTCTGTGAAGTGTCTATTCATTTCCTTAGCCCATTTGTCGATTGGATTATTTGCATTCTTGGTGTAGAGTTTTTTGAGTTCTTTATAGATTCCGGAGATTAGTGCTCTAACTGAAGTATGGTTGGCAAAGATTTTCTCCCACTCTGTAGGCTGTTTCTTCGCATCGCTGATAGTTTCCTTTGCTGAGAGAAAGCTTTTTAGTTTGAATCTATCCCAGTTATTGATTCTTGTTTTTATTTCTTTTGCTATGGGATTCCTGTTGAGGAACTCTGGTCCTAAGCCGACATGTTGAAGCTCTGGACTTATTTTTCTTCTGTAAGATGCAAGGTCTCTGGTCTGATTCCGAGATCCTTAATCCATTTTGAGTTTAGTTTCGTGCATGGTGAGAGATATGGGTTTAGTTTCATTCCGTTGCATATGGATTTCCAATTCTCCCAGCACTATTTGTTGAAGAGGCTATCTTTTCTCCATTGCATATTTTTGGCCCCTTTGTCTAGTATGAGAAAATTGTATTTATGTGGGTTTGTGTCCATATCCTCTATTCTTTACCATTGATCCACCTTTCTATTTTGGTACCAATACCATGCCGTTTTTGTTACTATTGTCTGTAGTAGATTTGAAGATCTGGTATTGCGATACCCCCTGCTTCACTCTTTCTGCCAAGGATTGCTTTAGCTATTCTGGGTTTTTTATTCTTCCAGATGAATTTCATAATTGCTTACTCTATTTCTGTAAGGTACATCATTGGGATTTTAATTGGAATTGCATTGAATCTGTATAGCACTTTTGGTAGTATGGCCATTTTGACAATATTAATTCTGCCTATCCAAGAACATAGGATATCTTTCCATCTTCTAAGGTTTTCTTGAATTTCTTTCTTTAGTGTTCTGTAGTTCTCATTGTAGAGGTCTTTCACCTCTTTTGTGAGATTGATTCCCAAGTATTTTATTTTTTTCGATGCTATTGTGAATGGGGTAGTTTTCCTAATTTCTCTTTCTGAAGATTCATCACTAATGTATAAAAATGCATTAGATTTATGTGCATTGATCTTATATCCCGCTACTTTACTGAATTCACTTATGAAATCTAAAAGTTTTCTGGCGGAATTTCCTGGTTCCTCTAAGTATATAATCATATCATCAGCAAATAGGGATAGTTTGAGTTCTTCTTTTCCTATTCGTATTCCTTTAATTTCTTTGGTCTGTCTAATTGCTCTGGCTAGAGTTTCAAGGACGATATTGAATAGAAGTGGTGAAAGAGGGCATCCCTGCCTTGTTCCAGTTTTTAGGGGGAATGCTTTCAGTTTTTCACCATTTAGAATGATATTAGCCATGGGCTTAGCACAGATGGCCTTTACAATGTTAAGGAATGTTCCCACTATCCCTATTTTTTCTAGTGTTTTGAGCATGAAGGGATGCTGTATTTTATTGAATACTTTTTCTGCATCTATTGAAACAATCATGTGATTCTTGACTTTAAGTCTATTGATATGGTGAATGACATTTATTGATTTCCTGATGTTGAACCAACCTTGCATCCCTGGGATGAAACCCACTTGATCATGGTGCACTATCTTTTTAATATGTTTTTGTATGCGATTTGCTAAAATTTTGTTGAGAATTTTTGCGTTGATGTTCATTAAGGATATTGGTCTGAAATTTTCTTTCCTCGATGTGTCTCTGTCTGGTTTAGGTATCAGGGTAATATTGGCTTCATAGAATGAGTTTGGGAGGGTTCCCTCCTCTTCTATTTTATGGAATACTTTGAGAAGTATTGGAATGAGCTCTTCTTTAAAGGTTTTGTAGAACTCGGCTGAGAACCCATCTGGTCCCGGACTTTTCTTTGTTGGTAGGCTTTTGATGACTTCTTCTATTTCATTACTTGAAATTGGTCTATTTAAATTGTGTATGACCTCCTCGTTCAGTTTAGGCAATTCATATGTCTCTAGAAACCTGCTGATGTCTTTGAAATTTTCTATTTTGTTGGAGTATAGATTTTCAAAATAGCTTCTAATTATGTTTTGTATTTCAATCGTGTCTGTTGTGATATTTCCTTGTTCATTCCGAATTTTAGTGATTTGGGTTTTCTCTCGTCTTCTCTTTGTTAGTGTGGCTAAAGGTTTATCAATTTTGTTTATTTTTTCGAAGAACCAACTATTTATTTTGTCAATTTTTTGTATTGTTTCTTTTGTTTCAATTTCGTTGATTTCAGCGCTCAGTTTAAATATTTCCTGTCTTCTACTACTTTTGGTGTTGGTCTGTTCTTCTTTTTCTAGGGCTTTGAGCTGTAGTGTTAGGTCGTTTATTTGTTGAGTTTCACTTCTTTTATTAAATGTGCTCCATGAAATAAATTTTCTAAGTACTGCTTTCATAGTGTCCCAGACATTTTGATATGATGTTTCTTTGTTCTCATTTACCTCTAAGAATTTTTTAATTTCCTTCCTAATATCTTCTGTTATCCATTCATCATATAATAGCATATTGTTCAATCTCTGGATGTTGAGTAGTTTCTGTTTTTTATTCTTTCATTTATTTCTAACTTCAATCCATTATGATCTGATAGAATACAAGGTAGTGTCTCTATCTTCTTGTATTTGCTGACATTAGCTTTGTGGCATAATATATGGTCTATTTTAGAGAAGGATCCATGTGCTGCTGAGAAGAAAGTGTATTTGCTCTTGGTTGGATGGTATATTCTATAAATGTCTGTTAAGTCTAAATTATTGATTGTGTTATTGAGATCTATGGTTTCTTTATTCAATTTTTGTTTGGAAGATCTGTCCAGTGGCGAGAGAGGCATGCTAAAATCACCTAGTATTATTGTGTTATGGTCTATTTGGTTTCTAAAATTGAGAAGGATTTGTTTGACATACACGGATGAGCCACTGTTTGGGGCATAGATATTTATGATTGTTATATCTTGCTGATTTATGCTTTCCTTAAGCAGTATGAAATGTCCTTCTTTATCCCTTCTGACTAACTTTGACTTGAAGTCCACATTATCTGAAATGAGGTTGGATACTCCAGCTTTTTTGCTGAGTCCATGTGCATGGTATGTTTTTCCCCATCCTTTCACCTTTAGTCTATGGGTATCTCTTTCTATGAGGTGAGTCTCTTGCAGGCAACATATTGTTGGATCTTTCTTTTTAATCCAATCTGCCAGTCTATGTCTTTTGATTGATGAATTCAGGCCATTAACATTCAGGGTTATTATTGAGATATGATTTGTATTCCCGGTCATTCGGTTCATTTTTTAAATTTTATTTATTTATTTTTTTGACACAACTTGGTTCCTCCTTTATTTGACAGTTCCTTTAGGATAATTCCTCCCTTTGCTGATTTGCTTCTTTGTTTTTTATCTCTTCCTCATGGAATATTTTGCTGAGAATGTTCTGTAATGCTGGCTCTCTTTTTGTAAATTCTTTTAGCTTTTGTTTATCATGGAATGATCTTATTTCATCGTCAAATTTGAAGGTAAGTTTTGCTGGGTATAAGATTCTTGGTTGGCATCCATTTTCTTTCAGAGCTTGAAAAATGTTGTTCCAGGCCCTTCTAGCCTTTAGGGTCTGGATTGAAAAATCTGCTGATATCCATATTGGCTTCCCCTGAATGTAATTTGGTTCTTTTCTCTCACAGCCTTTAAAATTCTGTCTTTATTTTGTATGTTAGGTATTTTCATTATAATGTGCCTTGGTGTGGGTCTATTGTAATTTTGTGTATTTGGAGTCCTATAAGCCTCTTGGACTTGATTTTCCATTTCATTCTTCAGATTTGGTAATTTTTCTGATATTATTTCATTGAATAGAGTGTTTATTCCTTTGGTTTGTTTCTCTAAGCCTTCCTCAATCCCAATAATTCTCAAATTTGGCCTTTTCATGATATCCCATAGTTCTTGGAGATTCTGTTCATGATTTCTTACCATCTTCTCTGTTTGTTCAACTTTGTTTTCGAGGTTAAATATTTTGTCTTCAATATCTGAAGTTCTGTCTTCCAGCTGTTCTATCCTATTGGTTATGCTTTCTATGGAGTTCTTAATTTGGTTTATTGTTTCCCTCATTTCAAGGATTTCTGTTTGTTTTTTTTTCAATGTCTCTTACTCTTTTTTGAAATGATCGTTTGCTTCCTGTATTTGCTCTTTTAACTGTCGATTGGTGTGATCATTCAATGCCTGCATTTGCTCTTTCATCTCATCGTTTGCTTCCCTGATCATTTTAATTATGTACATTCTGAACTCCCTTTCTGTCATTTCTTCTGCCATGCTGTCATTGAATTTTATTGATGTGACATCTAGATTTGTTTGGGGCATTTTCTTCCCTTGTTTTCTCATATTGTTCAGGAATCAGTGGGTCATTAAGGTATTGCAGATTTCCTCTATTGACTTATAATGTCCCTGAAGATTGCTCATATATCCCTCTTATTCTTCAGTGGCCTGAAGACTTGGAGGAAGTTGATAATGCGTTGCTCCACAAGGAAGCTGCCTCCCTAGGGGTGGTGACCCTCAGGTGGGGTATATTCCCTGATAGTGGGCAGAGGTGCCTCCACTTGTTGACCAATGGTCATCCAAAAGGGAACTAGGCTGCAGGCTTAGGCAACACCTGTTTGTGCCTGTGTCTCTGGTTTTACCATCCTTGTGGGAAAACCTCACCCAGCAGGGAAGACTCACCCGGTGGGGAGGTCTCGCTGCTCAGTTGCCCTCCTAGAGGTTCCCCTCAATCTACAACTACCGCCTGGGCTGGGCTGCCTTCCTCTGCAATGTTCCCAGGGGCCCAGACCTACCTCCTGGGCCTGGGAGCCTCACCCTTCGCAGACGAGTCTCCTTAGGCTGCTTCTCTTCAGAGAATCTGCCCACAGTCCTGGAAACTTCGCTCCACCCCATGCATGTCTCTGTGCAGCTCTTCCACCAAGAAGCCGCCTAGGTCCTGGGACCCTGCTCTGCACCTAATTGCCTGGCTATGTGGCCCATCCTCTGAGCCACCACCTGGAGCCCTGTATAGTCACTCTGAGTCCCAGAGATCCGCCACACACCTCTTCCTCCAGACAGCCACCCGGTGTTCCGACGCAGTCACTAGGAGTCCAAGCAACTCACTTCGCATCTCCTCCTCCCACCAACCGCCCATAGCCCTAGGCAGTCACTCAGAGTCCAAGTGACCCACCCTGTTCCTCCTGCTCCTCGGGGTAGCCCCCTGGGTGTTCAGGAGCGGTCACTCGGAGACCAAGCGACCCACTGTGCTCCTCCTCCAGGCAGGCCACCGGTGGTCAGGAACAGTTGCTTTGAGTCCAAGAACTCACCACTCACCTCCTCCTCTGAGCAGCCACCCGGAGCTCTGATGCAGTCTCTCCTAGACCAAGTGACCCGCCATGTTCCTCCTCTTCCTCCGGGCAGCCCCCCGCTGTTCAGAAGCGGTCGCTCTGAGTCTAAACAGCTCGCCGCGCAGTATCTCCTCTGGCAACCACCTGTAGGTCTGATGCAGTCACTCCTAGACCAAGTGACCCACCGCGCTCCTCCTCTTCCTCCGGGAAGCCCCCCGGTGTTCAGAAGTGGTCGCTCTGAGTCCAAACAGCTCCCCACGCAGCTCCTCCTCTGGCAACCTCCTGTAGCTCTGATGCAGTCCCTCTGAGTCCAAGCGACCCGCCTCGCTCCTCCTCTTCCTCCGGGCAGCCCCCTGGTGTTCAGAAGTGGTTGCTCCGAGTCCAAGCGCTGTGCTTAGCAGCCACCTCTATGATGTTCCCAGTTGTCTGTGTTTACTGCTCCCCCGGGGGGAGGGGCGTCTCACCAGGCAACTCTACTTCACAAAGTTCCCTGCGTTCCGGGACTACCGCCCCATCCGGGATGCCTCCCCAACAGGAGAGACTCACCTGGCGGCTTTGAGTTGGTCCCAAGTCTCTCACTATCTCCTCTTTTGAATCCTGCATCCTGGAGCAACATGAAATGCAGCCGCCCTCTAGTCCGCCATCTTGAAACCTCCTCTTAGGTTGACTGTTGCTTGCAGAGTGGATTAGCCCATTATAGAACTCACTTTAGAAAACCAGTCTGAGATTTATTTAATACAACCTCAAAAGCACATCAACCAAAACTGACAAATGCATTCATATCTAATTAAAATCCTCTGAACATCCAAGAAAATAATCAATTGAGTCAAGAGAAAGGAGGAAAGATATTTGTAAGCTTTTCATTATGCCCAGAATCCCTAAGGAATTCAAACATTTCCACAGGAAAAACAAGAAACAAACAAACAAAAGCACACTAAGCAATGGACCAATGTTCTATGTAGACATTTTTCAAAAGCAGACCCATGAGTTATCCCACCTCAGGGTCCTGGTGGGAGGTCACCCAGATGCCAAACTATGGGATCTGGAGAGGATGACCTGCAAGCTACCTTGGCCCATGCCACTGGCACATACAAGCTGTGAATATTCAAGGTCCACAGGGGTCTGTGCCCCAAAAAAGCAAAGGAAAAAATTCTGAGAACAGGAACAGAAGGCTTGGGCTGGGGTTTTGGCTCAGTGGTACAGCACTCTCCTAGGATGCACGAGGTCATGGGTTTGAGCCTCAGAACCACATTAAAAAATAAAATAAAGGAACAGAAGGCTGGGAGCAAGGCCAACCCCCTTGGGGACAAGTCTCCAATGACTTCTGGGGCCAAGAATCCAGCAGCAACCTAAGAGGAAGAGACCTATGCTGGGATGGTAGAGCCAGACTCTCTTTGCCCTGGAGGCTCTGCAACAGTTCTACAGGAAAAGACCCAGCAGGCCAGGGACCAGGGCAGCCCTAAGAAGCTGTCCACTGCTCTCCTGGATAAAAGGCAATGGAGAAAGCAGGAGCTGGACCAAAGGGATCCTGGTGGGACAGAGAAGGCAACAAAGATAGAGGAGGCAATCAGGCTTCCCTGGAGGTGGCCTGCATGGAGCTGCGGAGCTGGTGCTCATCTTGATTAAGGTGGAGGTGTGTGAGGTGGCACCAGTCAGCAAGGCCCAGTGCAGGAAAGAGAAGCAGCAGAAGATGAAGGGAACGTCACAACGGTGACACTCCAGAACTGCCTGCAGGTTCTGGAGTGCCAGCAGTCACAGCAAGGCCCACTGGAAGAGCTGCACAGGGAGCAGGATACAGGGCAGGTCCAGGATCTGGAGACCAAGATGAAATGGACCACCTGGCTGAGCAAGATCTACTGTGTGATGATCTGCAACAATGTGTGCCTGCAGCTGGAGGCTCAGAAACACAAGGGTAGCTTTGGGTGCAGCCACACCAGTGGGAGAAGAGCTCAGCCACATGGTGGAGAATGCAGCAGACTCAGTACAGGCAGCACCAGAACCTGCACAAGATCAAGGTGGCTGAGGTGGAGTAGTGACTGCACAAGGTCTGGAGGAAGGGCTGTATGGCTGCAGGTACTGGAGTGACCAGTCTTGTCTGAGAAGCTACACACTGCACCTAGGTCCCTTACCAGCTCCCCTGCAGGACACCTCCTCACCTTGACTGGTGTCTCTGAGAGGCTCGATTTTCCCCCAATGATGTGAGATGCTGGGCACATCCCCAAGGAAGCCAGACACAGTCCTAGCCTCCCCAGAACTCTCCATGAGTGCATACAATGTGCCCAGGAGAATGTTGTTTCAGTGTGGTCACTGAACAGGCCACACCCTCAGACTCTGGGGAGGGGTGAACCAGATGGGCATCTGGGTACCAGGAGAGTTTCCCTGGTCTTCAGGGTCATTGTAAGTAGACTGGAGTGGAAGGGGTAGGGATTGTGGCATGAGGCACTCTCATAGGGGGCCACAGGCAGAAAGAAAAGGGCCCTGGCCAACTGCCTCATCAGTTCAAAAGTCAGCAGGAAGGGATTCACTCCAAAGGATCTTATTGACTCCCACAACTGGGGAGAAGCCAAGAAAGGCAGGAATGGCTCCTCTGGGGTGCAAGAGCAGGTCTCCTGGTGTTCCCTGTTTCCACCCTTTTTAAGTCTTTTTCTCCTGTTCCCCAGAATTCCCTGAACAATGTCCTCAGAGTTCAAACCCCAAAGAGAGAAAGGGAGCTGCACCTCCCCAATGGGTATGACTCAGTTTGCAGAGTTAATGAGGCAGTTGTGAGGTAGAGGCTGTGGTGCAGTGATAAGTGTGTCTTGGCACCCTCCTGGATGCTCCTAGCCAGGCCCATGGGAGTGACTCTGTGCAAGGCCATCTCTGGGCAGTTGCTGGCTCAAGGGCGGGACGTGAGAGAGATTTAGAACTGCATGTGCAGCCAGGGCAGGATGGTGAAGGAGAAAGTCAGGGGCAGGTTCAGGTCCAGACAGAAAGTAAAGATGGTTCACCAAGAAGGTCAACTGCCTAGCTGACCAAAGTGATTGTGGACATGAAGGGGGAATCCAACAGAAAGACCAAGATGCATGGTATTATGGTTTGGATGTGAGGTGTCCCCCAAAAGCTCACATTTGAGACAATGCAGGAAGGTTCAGAGGAGAAATGATTGGGTTGTGAGAGTTTTAACCCAATCAGTGAATTCATCCCTGATGGGATTAATTGATGTGGTAAGGTGTGGTTGGATCAGATGGGAATTGGGGCATGGCTACGAGGTATATATTTTGTATCTGGAGAGTAGAGTCTCCCTCTGTTTCCTGATGATGCAAGCTGCTTCCCTCTGCCACACTCTTCCATCTTGATGTTCAGCCACACCTTGGACCCTGAGGAATGTAGCTGGTCTTCTGTGGAGACATGAGCTCTCAAATAAGCCTTTCTTCCTCTACAATTGTGCTGGTCAGATTATTTAGTCACAGAAGTGAACAATCTGACTAGAACACATGGGTTTGGTGGTATCAGTGAGGAATATGGGGAGTGTGGTGGGGGAGGTGAAAGAAAGAGGAAAAAGCCTCTGAAGAGAACAAGTCAGTAATTTTTCTGTTGACTACCCTGCTCTTGGCAGGAGTCTGTTACTTTGTAATCTTTGCTTTGCAATAAAATGCTGCTTGTTTGTTACATTTGTGCCCTGTTTTTCAATTCTCTGCTGAGTGTATCCTCAGTACCAAAGGCAGGAAGATCCCCTGAGCCCTGGAGTTTGGGGCCAGAATAAGTAACACAATACCCCCACCCCACCACCACCACCTAAAAACAGGAGTTGAATGCAGGCTTTGGAGGCCACAGTCAAGAGAAGTCAAAGGTGCAGGGCCTCTGGGAAGTGTTTTCACATGGGCTCAGAGACAGGATGGGTGGGTCAAGCAAAATGTTTATAATCAGTAACTTCTGGCCTAGGGATATCTTATATGTTTAGTAAATGGCAAATAAAAAAGTAACTGATTTTATATCAATGAATTAGAATAATAAAATGTGTTGAGCTCATTTGGTTTAATAATGTGGGTACTTGGATGGTTTATCTTCTAAATTCATTGATGGTTAATGCAACCAAGTGTCTGGGCTTCCCAGGAAAGTTTTCCTTCTTTTTTTTTTAATATTTATTTTTATTGTAAACAAATGGGATACATGTTGATTCTCTGTACATGGTATAAAGGCATACCATTTGTGTAATCATACATTTACATAGGGTAATGTTGTTTGATTCATTCTGCTATTTTCCTCCTACCCTCCCACCCCTGTTTTCCCTCTATACAGTCCCTCCTTCCTCCATTCTTGCTCCCCCCATTATGTGTCATCATTCACTTATCGGCAAGATCATTCTTCCTTTGTTTTTTTGGGATTGGTTTATCTCACTTAGCATGATATTCTCCAGATAAGTTTTCCTTCTGAGTGAGAAATTTACAGATACTGATTCCCCACCTGTTCTTCACTAACTCAGGGTGACTCCAGCAATAGGCTGGGTCAGTGATTGACCTGACCTGCCTCACCCCAACTCTGTCTTTCTGTTTTTCTTTCCATTCCTTTAAAAGAAGCCTAAAAGTAGAAGACCAGAAAAATGTTCTCTTATAAAAAGAAATGAAGAGAAGCAAAAAGAAAACAAACATCCATTCATGAAATTATATTTCCCAGGGTTATTCGTGGTGTAACTATGTTACCTAAGTAACTTATCTGCATATCCAACTTAGTTTGGGTAGAGATTTTCTCATAGTAAAGAAGATAAGATGGCAATATCAGTATCAATGTGATCCTTCCACATCTCAGTTGGGACATTGCTGCTAGTCTTAGTAAACAAATAGAATGTTCAACAAGGAATATCAATTACCTCTGGGTCCTGGTTCAGTGCTCTGTGCTCTGTGTTCTGCTCTCTGTGCTCTGTGCTCTGTGCTCTGTGAGCTGGCTCTGTGCTCTGTGCTCTATCCTCTGGGCTCTGTGCTCTGGGCTCTGCATTCTGAGCTCTGGGTTCTGGGTCTGGGCGCTGTGCTTTGTGCACTGTGCTCTGTGCACTGGCTCTGTGCTCTGTGCTCTGTGGTCTGCACTGTGTGCTCCTGGATCTGTTCTTTGGGCTCTGGCTCTGGGCTTTATCTCAATATTCTGGGTCAGGGCTCTATGCTCTGTCTCTGTACTCTGGGTCTTGGCACTGTGCTCCATGCTTTGTGCTCTGCCTTTTGTGCTCTGTGATTTTCACTCTGTGCTTTGTGCTCTGTACTCGGGGCTCTGGCTATGGGCACTGTCTCGGACTGTGGGTCTGGGCTCTGTGCTTTGTGCACTGTATTTGACTCTGTTCTGCACTCTGCACTCGGGGCTCTGTGTCCTGCACTCTGTGCTCTGGGCTCTGGCTCTGGACTCTGTCTCTGTGCTCTGCAATCTGTTCTCTAGGTTTTGGCTCTGTGCTCTGCACTCTGCACTCTGTGCTCTGTGTCCTGCACTCTGCCCCCTGGGCTCTGGCTCTGGGCTCTCTCTCTGTGCTCTGGGCTTTGTGCTCTGTACTCTGTGCTCTTGGCTCTGGTAACTGTGCTATGTGTTCTGGGCTCTGGGCTCAGGCTCTGGTCTCTGGCTCTGTGCTCTATACTCTGTGCTCTGCACTCTGCATTCTGGACTCTGGCTCTGGGCTATGTGTCAATACCCTGGGTCTGGGCTCTGAACTCTGTCTTTGTACACTGGGTTCTGATTTTGTGCTCTGTGCCCTGTGCTCTACACTCTGTGCTCTGGGCTCCAGATCTGGGCTCCTGCTCTTTTCTCTGTGCTCTGTACTCTGCGCTCTGTGCTCTGGCGCTGTGCTCTGCACTGTGCTCTCTGGGGTCTGGGTCTGTACTCTGGCTCTGTGCTCTGGTCTCTAGTCACTGTGCTCTGTACTCTGTCTCTGGCTATGAGCACTGGGCTCTCTGCTTTGTGCTCTGGACTCTGTGCTTTGTGCTCTTCACTCTGTGCTCTGTGCTCTGGAGCTGGGCTCCTGCTCTGTGCTCTGTACTCTGTGCTCTGGGCTCTGCACTCTGTGCTCTGGGCTCTGGATCTGGGTTCCTGCACTGTTCTCTGTGCTCTATCCTCTGCACTCTGTGCTCTGGTGCTGTGCTCTGCACTGTGATCTCTGGGCTCTGGGTCTATGCTCTGGCTCTGTGCTCTGGTCTCTGTGGTCTTTGCTCTGCACTGGTCTCTAGTCACTGTGCTCTGTGCTCTGTCTCTGTACTCTGTCTCTGGCTATGAGCATTGGGTTCTCTGCTCTGTGCTCTGAACTCTGTGCTTTGTGCTCTGCACTCTGCTCTCTGGGCTCTGGAGCTGGGCTCCTGCTCTGTGCTCTGTGCTCTGTCTCTGTACTCTGGGTATGGCATCTATGCTCTGTGCTCTGGCTCTGTGTTCTGTCCTCTGTGCTCTGCACTTTGTGCTATGGGCTCTGGCTCAGGACTCCTGATCTGTGCTCTGTGCTCTGTGCTCTGTATTCTGAGTTCTGTGCTCTGTGCTCTGGCTATGTGCCCTGAGCTCTGTCTCTGGGTTTTGGCTCTCTGCTCTCTACTCTGTCTTCTGCACTCTGTGCTCTGTGCTCTGGCTGTGGGCTCTGTTTCTGTACTCTGTGCTTTGTGCTCTGGCTCTGTGCTCTGAACTCTGTGCTCTATGCTCTATGCTCTGGTTCTGGGCTCTGTCTCAAATCTCTGGGTCTGGACTCTGAACTTTGTCTCTGTTATCTGGGCCCTGGCTCTGTTCTCTGTGCTCCATTTTCTGCACTCTGTGCTCTGAGCACTGGCTCTAGGCTTGTGCTCTGCTCTCTAGGTTCTGTGCTTTGTGCATTGTGCCCTGGCTTCTGGGCTCTATGCTCTGCACCTGAACTATGTGATCTGGCTCTGCACTCTCCACTGTGCGCTCTGGGCTCTGGATCACTGCTCTGGCTCTCTGGTCTGTGCACTGTGCTCTGAATTCTACTCTTTGGGCTCTGGATGAGTGCTCTGGCTCTGTGCTCTGTGCTCTGCACTCTGCACTCTGCTCTGTGCTCTGCACTGTGTTCTCTGGGTTTGTACTCTGGGCTCTGACTCTGGGCTTTGTCTCAATACTCTGTGTCTGGTCTCTGTACTCTTTCTCTGTACTCTGAGACTTGGCTCGGTGATCTGTGCTTTGTGCTCTGCTCTCTGTACTCTGTGCACTGGGCTCTGGCTCTGGGCTGTGTCTTTGTACTCTGGGTCTGGGTTCTGTTTTCTGTGCACTGTGCTTTGTCTATGGGCCCTGGGCTCTATCTCTGGGTTCGGGCTCTGAGCTCTATACTCTGTTCTGCACTTTGCACTCTGGGCTCTGGGCTCTGTCTCAATATCCTTGTTCTGGGCTCAGTGCTGTGTCCTTGTACTCTGGGTCTGTGAACTGTGCTGTGTCTCTGTGCTCTGAATTCTGGCTCTGTGCTCTGTGCACTGTGCACTGTGCTCTTTGCTCTGGGCTCTGTGCTCTGTGCTCTGGCTATGTGATCTCGTTCTGTGCTCTCCACTGAGTACTCTGGTTTCTGGATCAGTGCTCTGGCTCTCTGCTCTGTGCTCTGTGCTCTGCACTATGTGCTTTGGGCTAATGGATCAGTGCTCTGGCTCTACGCTCTGTGCTCTACCTGTGCTCTGTGCTGTGTGATCTGTGCTCTGTGCACTGGCTCTCTGCTCTCTGCTCTTTGCTCTGCACTCTGTGCCCTGGGTTTGGTGCTCTGTGCTCTGGCTCTGGGCTCTGTGCTCTGGCTCTGGGCTCTGTGATCTGTAACCTGTGTTCTGTGCTCTGTGCTCTGTGCACTGTGCTCTGTGCTCTGGACTGTGACTCTGTGCTCTGTGCTCTGGCTATGTGCTGTGTGTGCTGTACTCTGTGCTCTGCACTCTGCACTCTGGGCACTGGCTGTGTGCTCTGTGCACTGTGCTCTTTGCTCTTTGCTCTGGACACTGTGCTCTAGTCTCTGTCCTCTGGGTTCTGGCTCTGGGTTATAACTCCATGCTCTGTGCACTATGCTCTGGGCTCTGTGATCTGAGCTCTGGTTTCTGGTCACTCTGCTCTGTGCTCTGCACTCTCTCTCTGTACTCTGTCTCTGTCTCTGAGCTTTGGGCTCTGGGCTCTGTGTTCTGTGTCAGTACACTGGGTCTGAGCTCTAGCCTCTGTGCTCTGTGTTCTGGTTTCAGGTCACTGTTCTCTGTGCTCTGTGTTCTGTGCTCTGGTCTCTGGTCTCTGGGTTCTGGGATCTGTCTCTCTGCTCTGTCTCTGTACTCTAGGTCTGTGCACTGTGTTTGGTGCTCCGTGCTCTGTCATCTGGCTCTGTGCTCTGTGCTCTGGATATATACTCAGTGCACTGTTCTCTGAGCTCTGCACTCTGCACACTGGGCCCTGGCTCTGTGCTTTGTTCTCTGTACACTATGGACTCTTGGCTCTCGCTCTCTGCTCTGTCTGTGTACTCAGGCTCTGGCTCTGAGCTCTGGGCTTTGGGCTCTGTGTTCTCTCTCTGTACTCTGGCTCTCTGCTCTGTGATCTGTGCTCTCTGCTCTGGGCTTTTGCTCTGTGCTCTGTGCTCTGTGCTCTAGTCTCAGGGCTCTGGGCTCTGTGATCTGAGCTCTGGTCTCTGGTCACTGTGCTGTGTGCACTGTGCTCTCTCTGTGTACTCTGTCTCTGTCTCTGACCCTTGGCCTCTGGGCTCTAAGTTTTGTGTCGGTACTCTGGGTCTGAGCTCTGTGCTCTGTGCTCTGTGTTCTGCCTCTGGGCTCTTATTCTGTACTCTGGATCTTGTCTCTGTGCTTTCTGCTGTCTCTTCTATCTCAGTGTCTGTGCTCTGCACACTGCGCTCTGTGTCCTGGGCCGTGGCTCTGGGCCCCTGCTCTATGCTCTGTGCTCTCTTCTCTGTGCACTGGTTCTGTGCTCTGTGCTTTGTGCCCTGTCCTCTGCGCTCTGTACTCGGAGCTCTATGCTCTGTGCTCTGAGCTCTGTGCTCTGTGCTCAGGCTCTGGGCTCTGTCTCTGTACCTGTGTCTTGTCTCTGTGCTTTGCGCTGTCTCTTCTAGCTCATTGACTGTGCTCTGTGCTCTGCACTGTGTCCTGGACTCTGGCTATGTGTCTGAGCTTTATGCTCTGCACTCTGTGCTCTGGTCTCTGGCTCTGGGCATTGGGTTCTGTCTCTGTATTTGGCTCTGTGCTCTGTGCTCTGTTCTCTGTGCTCTGTTCTCTGTGCTTGCTTTGTGCTCTGCTCTGTTCTCCTTGCTCTGCATTATGGGCTCTTGGTTCTCACTCTGTGCTCTGTGTACTCAGACTGGCTCTGAGCTCTGGGCTCTGGGCTCTGTGATATCTCTCTGTACTCGGGCTCTGTGCTGTGTCCTCTGTGCTCTGTGCTCTGTGCTCTTGGCTCCATGATCTGGGCTCTGATTCTGTGTCCTGTGCTCTGTGCTCTGTGCTCTGGCTCTGTGCTCTGTCACTGTACTCTGGGTATTTGTTTGGTGCATTGTCTCTCTTCTATCTCAGTCTCTGCTCTATGCTCTGCACTCTGTGTACTAGGCTCTGGCTCTGGGCTCCTACTCTGTGCTCTGTGCTCTGTTCTCTGTTCTCTGTGCTCTATCTCTCTGCTTTTTGCTCTTGCTCTGTGCTCTGACCTCTGGGCTCTGGGCTCTGTGCTCTGTGCTCTGTTCTCTGTGTCTGGGTTCCTTGCTCGGTGCTCTGACCATGTGCTGTGGGCTCTGTGCTCTGTGCTCCATGCTCTGCACTCTGAACTCTGTGCTCTGTCCTCTGGGTCTGGGCTCTGTGTTCTGTCTCTGTACACTGGTTCTTGGTTCAGTGCTCTGTGCTCTGTACTCTGCTTTTTGTGCTGTGTACTGTGTGCTCTGTGCTCCAGGTTCTGGCTCTGTGATCTGTGCTTTGTGCTCTGGGCTCCTGCTCTGTGCTCTATGCTCTGCGCTCTACTCTTTGTGCTCTGTGCTTTGTGCTGTGTTCTCCTTGCTCTGCTCTATGGACTCGTGGATCTCACTTGTGCTCTGTCTGGGTACTCAGGCTCTGGCTCTGAGCTCTGGGCTCTGGGCTCTGGGCTCTGGCTCTGTGCTCTCTGCTCTGTGCTCTGGATTCTGGCTTTGGGCTCTTGCTCTGTGCTCTGCACTCTGCACTCTGTGCTCTGGGTTCTGGCTCTGGTCTATGGCTCTGTGCTCTGTGCTCTATGCTTGGGGCTCTGGGCTCTGTGATCTGAGCTCTGTTCTCTGGTCACTGTGCTCTGTGCTCTCTCTCTCTGTAATCTGGCTCTGTCTCTGAGTTCTGGGCTCTGCGCTCTGTGTTCTGGCCCTGTGCTCTGTGCTCTGGGTTCTGGCTCTGTGACTGTGCTTTATGCTCTGAACTCTGCATTCTGGGCTCTGTGCTCTGGTTCCATGCTCTGTGCTCTGTGCTCTAGCTCTGTGTCTGTGCTTTGTGCCCTGTATCTTGTGCTGTGGGCTCTGACTCTAGGCTCTGTCTCTGTTCCCTGTGCTCTGAGCTCTACACTATGTGCTCTGAACTCTGGATTCTGACTCTGTGCTCTGTGTCTTTGCTGTGTTCTCTGGGATCTTTGCTCAGCCTGGCTCTGGGCTCTGTCTCTGATCCCTGGGACTTGACTCTGTGCTTTGTGCTCTGTGCTCTGGTCTCTGTGTTCTGTGCTCTGTGCTCTGTCTATGTTCTCTGTTCTTGCACTTTGGGCTCGGTGCTCTGATTCTGCACTCTGCACTCTGGCTCTGTGCTCTGCACTCTGCTCTGTGCTATGTGCTCTGACTTTTTTCTCTGTGCTCTGCATTCTGGGATCTTTGTCAAGTGCTCTGGCCATGTAATCTGTGTGCTGTGCTCTGTGCTCTATGCTCTGCAATCTGCGCTCTGTGCTCTGAACTCTGCACTCTGCTCTGGCTCTGGACTCCTGCTCTGTGCTCTGTGTTCTGTGCTCTGTGCTCTGAGCTCTGTGCTCTGGCTCTGTGCTCTGAGCTCTGTGCTCTGGCTCTGTGCTCTGGGCTCTGGCTCTGTGCCTGTGCCTTGTGCTATGCACCCTGTGCTCTAGGCCCTGGTTCTGGGTTCTGTCTCTGTGCCCTGTGCTCTGTGCTCTGTGCTCCTTGCTCTGAGCTCTGTGCTCTGGGCTCTGTGCTGTCACTCAGTGCTCTGTACTCTGTGCTCTGGGATCTGGCTCTGTTTCTGCGCTCTCTTCTCTGTGCTGTGTTCTCCTTGATCTGCACTATGGAGACTTGGCTCTTGCTCTCTGCTCTGTGTACTCCAGCTCTGGCTCTGAGCTCTGTGCTCTGGGCTCTGTGCTGTCACTCAGTGCTCTGTACTCTGTGCTCTGGGATCTGGCTCTGTTCTGCGCTCTCTTCTCTGTGCTCTGTTCTCCTTGATCTGCACTATGGAGAATTGGCTCTCACTCTCTGCTCTGTCTGTGTACTCCAGCTCTGGCTCTGAGCTCTGGGGCTCCGGACTCTGTGTTCTCTCTCTGTACTCTGGCTTTGTGCTCTGTACTCTTTGCTCTGTGCTCTGTGCTCTGCTCTCTGTGCTCTGTGCTCTTTGCTCTGTGATCTGGACTCTGGCTCTGTGCTCTGTGCTCTGTGCTTGGCTCTCTGTGCTCTCAGCTCTGTGCTCTGGCTCTGTGCTCTGGATTCTGGGCTCAGTGTTCTGTGCTCCGCACTCTGCTTTCTGGGCTATGGATCAATGCTCTGGCTGGGCTCCGTGCTCTGTGCTCAGCACTCTGCGCTCTGTGCTGTGCTCTGTGTTCTGCGCTCTGTGCTCTGCGCTCTGTGGGTTAGGGTTATGTGCTCTGGGCTCTGTGCACTGGGTTCTGTCTATGTTCTGTGTGCTCTGCACTCTGCACTTTTGATTGTGGCTCTGTGCTCTGGCTCTGTGCTCTGTGCTCTGGGCTCTGGGTTCTGCACTCTGTGATCTGGGCTCTGGGTTCTGTCTATGTTCTCTGTGTTCTGAACTCTGCAATCTGGATTCTGGCTCTTCTCTCTGGCTCTGTGCTGTGTGATCTGTGCTCTGTGTGCAGGCTCTGTGCTCTGCACTCTGGACTCTGGCTCTGGGCTCTGGCTCTGTGCTGGGTCCTCTGTGCTCTGGGCTCTGAGTTCTGGCTCTGGGCTCGTCTCAATACTCTGGGTCTGGGCTTTGAACTCTGTTTGTACTTTGGGTATTGGTTCTGTCCTCTGTGCTCTGTTCTCTGCCCTGTGCATTCTGGTCCCTGCCTCTGGGTTCCTGCTCTGTTCTCTGTGCTCTGTGCTCTTTGCTCTGTGCTCTGGCTATGTGATCTTGCTTTGTGCTCTGCAGTGTGAACTCTGGGTTCTGGTTCGGTGCTCTGGCTCTGTTCTCTGTGATCTGTGCTCTGCACTCTGCACTGTGGTCTCTGGCTCTGTGCTCCGGCAATTTGTTCTTGTTCTGGGTCCTACAATCTGCACTATGGTCTCTGGCTCTGGGCTCTGGCTCTGCTCTGTGCTCTGTGCTCTGGGCTTTGCCTCTGGGCTCTGCAGTCTGTCTCTGTACTCTGACTCTGGGCTTTGTCCTCTGTGCTCTGTGCTCTGAGCTCTGGGTTCTGGCTCTGTGCCCTGTGCTTTGTGCACTGCACTCTGCACTCTGGGCTCTGGCCTGGGCTTTGTGCTCTGTGCTCTGGGCTCTGACTCTGTGCTCTATCTCTGTACTTTGGGACTTGTCTCTGTGCTTTGTGCTGTTCTTCTATATCAGTCTCTTTGCTCTGCTCTGCATTCTGTGTCCTGGTCGCTGTCTCTGATCTCTGTGCTCTGTGCTCTGGCTATGTGATCTGTGACTCTGTGCTCTGCAGTCTGTGCTGTGGGCTCTGGATCAGTGCTCTGTGCTCTATGCTCTGCCCTCTCTGCTCTGACAGTGGACCCTGCACTCTGAAATCTGGGCTGTGGCTCTGTGCTCTCTGGCCCTGGATCTGAGTTCTGGGCACTTGCTCTGTATTCTAGTCTCTGTACTCTGTGCTCTGTGCTCTGTTCTCTGTGCACCTGTCTGTGTGCTCTGTGCTCTGTACTCTGCACTTTGAGCTCTGGATCAGTGCTTTGGCTCTGGATTTCTCTGTGCTCTGTTTTCTGTGCACTGGCTTTGTGCTCTGTACTCTGTGCTCTGTGTTCTGTGTTCTGTGCTCTGGGCTCATGCACTGGGCCCTGTCTGTACTCAGGGTCTTGTTCTGTGCTTTGTGCTGTCTCTTCCATTTCAGTCTCTGTGCTCTGTGCTCTGCACTCTGTGTTCTGGGCTCTAGCTCTGGGCTCCTGCTCTATGCTCTGTGCTCGGTGCTCTGGGATCTGTCCTCTGGGCACTGGTTCTGGGCTCTGTCTCTGTACTCTGTGTCCTGGCTCTATGCTCTGTTCTGCACTCTGTGGTCTGGCATCTGGCTATGTGATCCTGTCCTATACCCTGTGCTCTGTGCTCTGTGATCTGGCTCTGTGCTCTCTGCTATGTCCTCTGGCTCTGCGCTTTGTGTCCTGTGCTCTGTGCTCTGGTACTGGGCTCTGTCTCTGTGTACTGTACTCTGTCCTCTGCACTTTGCACTCTTGGGCTCTGTGCTCTGTGCTCTGTGCTCTGGCCTCAGGCTTTGGGCTCTGTGCTCTGTGCTCTAGGCTCTGGACTCTGGCTCTGGGCTCTGTCTCAATACTCTGGGTCTGGGCTCTGAACTCTGTTTGTACTTTGGGTCCTAGTTCTGTCCTCTGTTCTCTGCCCTGTGCATTCTGGTCTCTGCCTCTGGGCTCCTGCTCTGTTCTCTGTGCTCTGTGCTCTTTGCTCTGTGCTCTGGCTATGTGATCTTGCTTTGTGCTCTGCAGTGTGTACTCTGGGTTCTGGCTCTGTGCTCTGGCTCTGTTCTCTGTGATCTGTGCTCTGCACTCTGCACTGTGGTCTCTGGCTCTGTGCTCTGGCAATTTGTTCTTGCTCTGGGTCCTGTAATCTGCACTATGGTCTCTGGCTCTGGGTTCTGACTTTGCTCTGTGCTCTGTGGCTCTGGTCACTGTGCTCTGCTCTCTGTGATCTCTCTCTGGAGTCTGGATCTTGTCTCTGTGGTTTGTGCTCTCTCCTCTGGTTCTTTCTCAGTGCTCTGTGCTCTGCACTCTGTGTTCTGGGTTCTGGGTTCTGTTTTCTGGGCTATGTGCTCTGCTCTCTGTGCTCTGCGCTCTGTCTATGTACTCTGTGTCCTGGCTCTATACTCTGTGCTCTGCACTCTGCACTCTGGGCTCTATGCTGTGTGCTCTCTGATCTGAACTCTGCACTCTGGGCCCTGGCTCTGGCCTCCTGCATGTACTCTGTGCTCTGCGTTCTGTGCTGTGGCCCTGTGCTCTGGGCTCTGGTCTGGCCTCTGTCTCTGTACTCTAGGTCTTGTCTCTGTGCTTTGTGCTGTCTCTTCTATCTCAGTCTCTGTGCTCTGTGTGCTGCACTCTGTGTCCTGGGCTCTGGCTCAGAGCTCCTGCTCTGTGCTCTGTGCTCTGTACTCTGTGCTCTGGCTCTGTTATCTTTGCTCTGGCTCTGTGCTCTGTCTATGTACACTGTGTCCTGGCTCTATGCTCTGTGCTTTGCACTATGCGCTCTGGGTTCCATGCTCTGTACTCTCTGCTGTGAACTTGGCACTCTGGGTTGTGGCTCTGGGCTCCTGCTCTGCACTCTGTGCTCTGCGTTCTAGTCGGGGCTTTGTGCTCTGTGCTCTCCGCTCTTCGCTCTGACTCTGGGTTCTGTGTCTGTACTTTGGGCCTTGACTCTGTGCTTTGTGCTAGTTCTTCTATCTCAGTCTCTGTCCTCTCTGCTCTGCATTCTCTGTCCTGTACTCTGTCTCTGGTCTCTGTGCTCTCTCTATGTGATCTGGCTCTGTGCTCTGCAGTCTGTGCTCTGGGCTCTGGATCAGTGTTCTGGCTCTGTGCTCTGTGCTCTATGCTCTGCCCTCTGTTCTGACACTGGGCTCTGTGCTCTGCATTCAGGGCTGTGGCTCTGTGCTCTCTCTCTGTATTCTGGCCCTGGATCTGAGCTCTGGGCACTGAGTTCTATATTCTAGTCTCTATACTCTGTGCTCTGTGCTCTGTGCTCTGTTCTCTGTGCTCCTCTCTGTGTGCTCTGTGCTCTGCCTTCTGCACTTTGGGCCCTGGATCTGTGCTTTGTCTCTGTGTTCTGTGCTCTGTTCTATGTGTTCTGGCTCTATCCTCTGTACTCTGCACAATGCGCTCTGTGCTCTGTGCTCTGGGCTCATGCTCTGGGCTCTGTCTCTGTACTCAGGGTCTTGTTCTGTGCTTTGTGCTGTCTCTTCTATATCAGTTTCTGTGCTCTGTGCTCTGCACTCTGTGTTCTGAGTTCTGCCTCTGGGCTCCTGCTCTGTGCTCTGTGCTCATTGCTCTGGGCACTAGCTCTGGGCTCTATCTCTGTACTCTGTGTCCTGGCTCTATGCTCTGTGCTCTGCACTCTGTGGTCTGGGATCTGGCTATGTGTTCCTACCCTTTGCCCTGTTCCCTGTGCTCTGTGCTCTGTGCTATGTACTCTGGCTCTGCGCTCTGTGTCCTGTGCTCTGTAATCTTTGCTCTTTGCTCTGTGCTCTGTGCTATGTGCTCTGTGCTCTGGTTCTGGGCTCTGGCTCTGTGTACTGTACACTTTCCCTACAATTTGCACTCTGGTATCTGGCTCTGTGCTCTGGCAATTTGTTCTTTCCCTGGGTCCTGCAATCTGCACTATGGACTCTGGCTCTGGGCTCTGGCTCTCCTTTGTGCTCTGTGCTCTGTGCTCTGGTCACTGTGCTCTGTTCCCTGGGCTCTGTCTCTGTATTCTTGCTCTGGCTCTGAGCTCTGGCATCTGGGCTCTTTGTTCTGTCTCTGTGGGTTCTGTGCTTTGTGCTCTGTGCTCTGGTGCTGTGCTCTGTGCTCTGTGCTCTGTGTTCTAGTCTCTGTGCTCTGCTCTCTGTACTCTGGTGTCTCTGCTCTTTGCTCTTGTCTGTGGTCTCTGATCTTTGGTCTCTGTACTCTGTTCTCTTTGATGTGTCTGTGCCCTGGGCTCTGTCTCTGTGCTCTGTGGTCTGTGCTCTGCACTCTGTGCTCTGTACTCTGTGCTCTGGGTTCTGGCTCTGTTCTCTGTGCTCTCTGCTCTGTACTTTCTGCTCTGGCTCCCTGCTCTGCACTGTGCTCTCTGGGCTCTGGGCCTGTGCTCTGGCTCTGTGCTCTGGTCTCTGGTCACTGTGCTCCATGCTCTGTGCTATGTCTCTTTACTCTGGCTCTAGCTATGAGCACTGGGCTCTGGGATCTGTGTTCTGTCTCTGTACTCTGGGATCTCTGCTCTGTGCTCTGGTCTCTTTGCTTTGTGCTCTGAACCCTGCGCTCTGAGCTCTGGAGCTGGACTCCTGCTCTGTGCTCTGTGTCCTCTGTTCTGGTCTCTGGCTCTGTGTTCTCTGCTCTGTACTCTTGCTCTGTGCTCTGACCCTGTGCTCTGTGCTCTGCACTCTGTGCTCTGGGTTCTACGCTCTGGGCTCTGGCTCTGTTCTGTGTGCTCTGGTTCTGTGTTCTTTGCTCTGTGCTCTGTACTTTGCACTATGGGCTCTGGCTCAGGGCTCTTGCTCTGTGCTCTGTGCTCTGGCTCTGTGCTCTGAGTGCTGTTCTCTGTGCTCTGGATATGTGCTCCTGGCTCTTTCTCTGTGTTCTGGTTCTGTGCTCTGCACTCTGTGCTCTGAGCTCTGTGCTCTGGCTCTGTGCTCTGGGCTCTGGCTCTGTACTCTGGGTCTTGGTTCTGTGCTTTGTACTCTGTGTTCTGGTATCTCTGTTCTGTGCTTTGTGCTCTGTGCTCTGGCTATGTGATCTGGCTCTGTGTTCTCCAGTGTGTACTCTTGGCTCTGTGCTTTGTGCTCTGTGCTCTGCATTCTGTGCATTAACCTCTGGATCAGTGCTCTCCCTCTGTGCTCTGTGGTCTGCACTCTGTACGCTGTGTTCTGTGATCTCTACTCTGTGACCTGGTTCTGGGCTCTGGGCTCTGACTCTGGGCTCTGGTTCTATGCCCTATGCTCTGTGCTCTGAACTCTTGGTCTTGTCTCTGTGTTTTTTGCTGTCTCTTCTATCTCAGTCTCTGCTCTCTGTGCTCTGCACTCTGTGTCCCGGGCTCTGGCTCTGGATTCCTACTCTGTGCTCTGTGCTCTGTGTTCTGGGGTCTGTCCTCTGGGCCCTGGCTCTGGGCTCTCTCTTTGTACTCTGTGTCCTGGCTCTATGCTGTGTGCTCTTCAGTCTGTGGTCTGGGATCTGGCTATGCTGTCCTGCTCTGTGCTCTGTGCCCTATGCTCTGTGCTCTGTGCTCTGTGCTCTGTGCTCTGGCTCTGTGCTCTGTGCAGGCTCTTTGTCAGTGCTCTATGCTGTGCACTCTGTACTTTGGGCTCTGTGCTCTCTTCTGTAGGCTCTGTCTCAGTTCTCTGTACTCTGCATTCTGCACCAAGGGTTCTGTGCTCTGTGCTCTGGCTCTGGTCTCCTGCTCTGAGCACAGAGCACAGAGCATAGAGCTCAGAGCACACAGCCCAGAGCACACAGCACTGAGCTAGAGCACAGAGCACAGAGCCAGTGCCCAGAACCCAGAGTACAGAGCACAGAGCACAGAGACCAGAGCATAGAACACAGAGCACAGAGACCACAGCACAGAGCCAGAGCACAGAGACCAGAACACAGAGTTCAGAATGAGGGCCTAGATCCAGAGTACAGAGACAGAGTAAAGAGAGCACAGAGCACAGTGCACAGAGCCCAGAGCACAGAGCCCAGAGTCCAGAGGCAGAGCCCAGAGCCCAGAGTGCAGAGCAAAAGGCACAGAGCACAGAGCACAGAGTACAGAGCACAGAGCAAAAGGCACAGAGCCCAGAGCACAGAACCCAGAGCCCAGAGCCAGAGCACAGAGCACAGAGTGCAGAGCAAAAGGCACAGAGCACAGAACCCAGAGTACAGAGCACAGAGCAAAAGGCACAGAGCACAGAGCACAGAGCACAGAGTGCAGAGCAAAAGGCACAGAGCACAGAGCACAGAGTACAGAGCACAGAGCACAGAGCACAGAACCAGAGCACAGAGTACAGAGTGCAGAGCAAAAGACACAGAGCACAGAGCAAAGAGCACAGAGCCAAAGCCCAGAGCCCAGAGCCCAGAGCCAGAGCACAGAGCACAGAGACCAGATCACAGAGCACAGAGTCAGAGCACACATCCAGAGCCAAGAGCACAGACCCAGAGTACAGAGAATAAACCAAGAGCCCAAAGCCCAGAGTAAGGAACAGAGAGCACAGAAGCACAGAGCAGAGAGTGCAGAGCACAGAGCACAGAGCATAGAGCCCAGAACACAGAGCACAGAGACAGCACAGAGCCCTGAGCACACAGCATAGAGCCAGATCCCAGTGCACAGAGTGCAGAGGACAGAGTACAGAGCACAGAATTAGAGCTGAGAGCCAGAGCCCAGAGCACATAGCCAGAGCAGAGAGCACAGAGACCAGAGACCAGGGAACAGAGCACAGTGCTAGAACCGAGAGACAGAGACCACAGCACAGAGCCCAGAGCCCAGAGCACAGAGCACAGATATCAAAGACCAGAGCTCAGAAACAGAACACAGAGCACAGAGCACAGAGCACAGAGCCCAGAAAACAGAGCCCAGAGCACAGAGCACAGAGAACACAGCATAGAGTCCTGAGCAAAGAGACCAGAGCCAGATCCCAGTGCACAGAGTGCAGAGCACAGAGTATAGAGCACAGAGCTAGAGTTGAGAGCCAGGGCCCAGAGCACATAGTCAGAGCACAGAGAACAAAGCACAGCGCAGGAGCCCAGAGCCAGGTCCCAGAGCACAGAGTTCAGAGCAGAGAGTATAGAGCACAGAGCCCAGATCCCAGAGCCCAGAGACCAGAGCTCAGAGACAAATTACAGATCACAGAGCTTAGAGACCAGAGACAATAGCACAGAGCCCAGATCCCAGAGCCCAGAGACCAGAGCTCAGAGACAAATTACAGATCACAGAGCTTAGAGACCAGAGACAATAGCACAGAGACCAGAGTACAGAGCACAGAGCACAGAGCACAGAAGAGAGAGCACAGACTCAGAGCCCAGAGCCAGATCCCAGAGTGCAGAATGCAGAGCACAGAGTACAGAGCATAGAGCCAGAGCACAGAGCCAGTCCCCAGAGCACATAGCCAGAGCACAGAGCATAGAGCACACAGCCCAGAGCAGAGAGCACAGAGCAGTAGCCCAGAGGCAGAGCCCAGAGCACAGAGAACAGAGCACAGAGCCAGAGCCCAGAGCCGAGAGTACAGAGCACTGAGCACATAGTGCAGAGCATAGAGAACAGAGCTCAGAGCACAAATCAGAGCACACAGCCCAGAGCCAGAGCCGAGAGTCAGAGCCCAGAGCACATAACCAGAACCCAGAGCAAAGAGCCCAGAGAACTTAGTACAGAGACCACAGCACAGAACCCAGAGCACAGGGACCAGAGCCCAGAGACCAGAGTTCGAAGACAGAGCACAGAACTCAGAGCCAGAGCCCAGGGCCAGAGAACAGAGAACATTGTCAGAGCACAGAGCAGAGGGCACAAAACACAGAGCACAAAACAAGAAGCAGGAGCCCAAATCAGGAGCCTAGAGTCAGATCCCAGAGTGCAGAGTGCAGAGCACAGAGAACAGGGGTCCAGAGCACAGAGCCAGTGGCCAAGTGCAGAACCCAGAGCAGGAGCCCAGAGCACAGGGGCCCAGAGTCAGAGCCAAGAGCACAGAGCACAAAGCACAGAGCCAGAGCCCAGAGACCAGAGCAAAGAGCACAGAACCCAGTGCCCAGACCATATGTAGAGAGACAGAACACAGAGCCCAGAGCCCAGGGATGAGAGCACAGAGCACAGAGACCACAGCACAGAGCCCAGAGCCCAGAGCCCAGAGCACAGAGCCAGAGCACAGAGCCAGGGAACAGAGCCAGAGCCCACAGCACAGAGCAGAGCACAGAGCACAGAGCCCAGATCTCACAGCCAGAGCACAGAGAACTGTGACAGAACCAGAGCCCAGAGCGCAGAACCCAGTGCCCAGTGCCAGAGTACAGAGCACAGAGAACAAACCAGAGCCCAGAGCAGAGAGCACAGAGCCCAGAGTCCAGATGACAATGCAGAGCACAGAGCCAGAGCACAAAGCACAGAGTACAGAGCATACAATACAGAGTCAGAGCACATATCACAGAGCACAGAACCAGAGGACAGAGCCAGAGGCCACAGCATGGAGCCCAGAGCACAGAGTCAGAGGCCACAGCATGGAGCCCAGAGCACAGAGTCAGAGTGCAGAGCATTGAACACATAGCACAGAAACCAAAGCCCACATTACAGAGCACAGAGACCAGAGCCCAGAGCCAAAGCACAGAGCACAGAGACAGAACCAGAGCCCAGAGCAAAGAGCACAGAGCAGAGAGCCAGAGTCCAGAGACAGAGCACAGAAACCAGAGGCCGGAGCGAGAGAACAGAGAAAAGAGACAGAGACCAGAGAACAGTGCAGAGATCCAGCGACTAGAGGCAGAATCAAGAACACAGTGTGCTGAGCACAGTGCACAGAGACCAGACCACATGGTCAGAGCACAGATCCTGAGCACAGAGCACAGAACTCAGACCATAAAGCCAGAGCACAGAGCCAGAGTACAGAGATAGTACGCAGAGTACCGAGCACAGAGTGCGGAACACAGAGCACACAGCACAGAATCAGGGCACAGACCCAGAGCACAAAGTGCAGAGTGCAGAGCATAGAACACAGAACCCAGACCACATAGCCAGAGCACAGAGCCCAGAACACAGAGCCCAGAACCCAGAATACAGAGCAAGTGCACAAAGCACAGAGTACAGTGCCAGAACACAGAGCATAGGGACAGAGTACAGAGCACAGAGCACAGAGGCAGAGCACACAGACAGAGCCCAGAGTACAAAGCACACAGTGCAGAGCATAGAGCACACAGCACAGAACCAGAGTACAGAGCCAGAGCCCACAGTACATAGCCCAGAGCACAAAGCCAGAGCACACAGCCCAGAGAAAGATCTAAGATCCAGAGACCAGAGACAGAGCACAGAGCCAGAGCCCAGATAGAGAACAGAGCCAGAGCCCATAGTAAAGATCCCAGAACACAGAGCCAGAACACATAGCCCAGAGACAGAACCCAGAGCCAGAGGCCAGAGACATAGGAGAGAGCCAGAGCCCAGAGCACAGAGCACAGAGCCAGAGCACAGAGCACAGATCCCACAGCCAGAACACAGAGCACAGAGACAGAATCAGAGCTCAGAGCACAGAGTCCAGAGCCCAGAACCAAAGCACAGAGCACAGAGAATGCAGCAGAGCACAGAGCACAGAGAACGCAGCAGAGCCCAGAGCAGAGAGCACAGAGCTCAGAGCCCAGATCACAAAGCCAGGGCACAGAGCCAGAGCACAGAGGACAGTGTACACAGCATGTAATACACAGTCAGAGCACATATCACAGAGCACAGAACCAGAGGACAGAGCCAGAGCTCACAGCATGGATCACAGAGCACAGAGCCAGAGCACATAGCCCAGAGACAGAGACCAGAGCCAGAGCACATGGCCAAGAGCACAGAGCACAAAGCCAGAATATAGAACATAGAACCCAGAGCCAGAGAACAGAGAAAAGAGACAAAGACCAGAGTACAGAGCACAGAGCCCAGTGCAGAGATCCAGAACCCAGAGGCAGAACAAAGAGCACAGAGTGCAGAGCACAGTGCACAGAGATCAGACCACATAATCAGAGCACAGAACCAGAGCACAGATCACAGAGCCCAGAGCACATAGCCAGAGCATATAGCCCAGAGACAGAACCAAGAGCCAGAGCACAGAGACAGAGCACAAAGCCAGAGCCAGAGAACAGAGAACAGAGCCAGAGCTCAGAGCACAGAGCCCAGATACCAGAGCCAGAGCACAGAGCACAGAGACTGAACCAGAGCCCAGAGCCAGAACCCAAAGCACAGAATGTAGTGCACAGAGCACAGAAACCAGAGTACAGAGACCAGAGCACAAAGCACAGAACACAGAGCCAGAGTCCAGAGCATAGAGCACAGAGCCCAGAGCCCAGACAACAAAGTTAGAGTACAGAGTCAGAGCACAGGGACAGAGGCCAGACCACATAGCCAGTGCACAGAGCACAGAACACAGAGCAGAGAGCCCAGAGAACAGAGCCCAGATCCCAAAGCACAGAGCACAGAGCACAGAGACCAGAGCACAAAGTTCAGAGCACAGAGCACAGATCCCAGAGTCCCGAGCTAGAGCACAGAGGTCATAGCACAGAGCACAGAACCAGTACCCAGTACACAGAGCACAGAGCCCATTCAGAATACAGAAACAGAGCACAGAGCTCAAAAACAGAGTCCAGAGACAGAGCACACAGCACAGAGACCAGAGACTGAGACCATAGCACAGAACCAGAGTACAGAGACACAGCGCAGAGCACAGATCATAGAGCCCAGACCCAGAGTAGAGAGACAGAACACAGTGCCCACAACCAAGAGTACAGAGCAGAGAGCACAGAGCGTAGAGCACAGAACTGACAGCAGAGAGCTCAGAGCACAGAGCACAGAGCACAGAGCAAAGAGCCCAGAGCACAGAGGAAAAAGCAAAGATCACAGAGCACAGAGACCAGAGCCCATAGTAGTGAACCCAGAGCACAGAGCACAGAGTACAGAGACCAGTGCATAGAGCATACAGCCCAGAGCCCAGACCCAGAGTACACACACAAAACACAGTACCCAGAGCCCAGAGATCAGAGCATAGTGCACAGAGCACAGAGACCAGAGCACAGAGCTCAGAGGACAAAGCACATATCACAGAGCACACAGCTCAGAGACCAGAGCACAGAGCACAGGGCACAGAGCCCAGACCCAGAGTACAGAGACAGAACACAGAGCCCACAACCAACAGCACAAAGCACAGAGCCCAGAGCACAGAGGACAAAACACAGAGCACACAGCACAGAGATCAGAGCACAGAGCACAGGGCACAGAGCCCAGACCCAGAGTACAGAGACAGAACATAGAGCCCACAACCAACAGCACAAAGCACAGAGCACAGAGCACAGAGGACAAAGCACAGAGGACAAAACACAGAGCACACAGCACAGAGATCAGAGCACAGAGACCAGACCCAGAGTACACACTCAAAACACAGAACCCAGAGCCCAGAGATCAGAGTACAGTGCACAGATCACAGAGACCATAGCACAGAGTTCAGCCAAGAGCCCAGATCCAGAGTACAGAGATAAAACTCAGAGCCCAGAACCAGAACCCAGAGCACAGAACACAGAGCACAGAGCATAGATCCAGAGCCCAGAGCCCGAGACCAGAGCACAGAGCACAGAACCAAAGCAAGAGCCCAGATCACAGAGCACAGAGCCCGGATCACAGAGTCTAGAGCACAGAGTGTAGAGCACAGAGCCAAGAGCCCAGACCCAGAGTATAGAGCCAGAGTTCAAAGAGCACAGAGCACATGTAATGAGCTGACCAATCTGGCTTCATGATAATATTATAGGCAAGACTATAAGGGATATGACTAAACAGACTCCATTTTGTTTTGAAACTCCATGTTATGTAGGAAATAAGTTTTCCCCATGGGAACACCCACCTCTGTACCCATCCTCAGTTACTTAGTGTGACATGTTTAGCAATACAAAATGACAATTCTTATGTAATGATAAATTGCTGTCTTTTGATTGCTATTGCTCTTAACTAACATACTGTGTAAATAGTAATTGTGTGGATGGTAGTAACCATTCTTTAGTTTGTACCTAGGTAAGGGTCATTTTGACCCACTACTCCCGCTGTTGATGATTTCATGATGTTAGTTTGTAATTTCAAATCATAGCAACAGACACTTATGATTAATGTGATTTTTGGTATAAGAACCCCTACAACACTATGGTCGGGGCTGTTCTCCCAATAACCTTTTTTGGGGGCATTGTGTGAGATAGTCAGCTGGCCGGCTTAATAAAATTTGGACTTCTCAGTGGTAAGCAGTCTATTCTTAAGTTGTGCCCCATAACACATAGTGACCAGATCCCAGAGCACAGAGCCAGAGTCCATAGCACAAGGTGCAGAGCACAAAAACAGAGCCCAGAGCCCAGAGCACAAAGCACAGAGCTAGAGCCCAGAGCACAGAGTGCAGACCACAGAAACAGAGCATAGAGCCCAGAGCACACAGCACAGAGCACAGTGCCGGAGCACAGAGCACAGACCCAGAGTATAGAGACAGAACATAGAGCCCAGAGCTTAGAATATGGAGCAAAGAGCACAGAGACCAGGGCACAGAGCAGAGAGTCCAGTGCCCAGACCAATTGTAGAGAGACAGAACCCAGAGACCAGATACCAGAGCTCAGAACAGACAGCACAGAGACCACAGCCCAGAGCCCAGAGCCCAGAGCCCAGAGATCAGAGCTCAGAGAGAGAGCACAGAGACCAGAGCACAGAGCACAGAGACTAGAACCTTAGCCCAGAGCACAGAGAACAGAGCACAGAGACCAGAGCACACAGCACAGAGCACAGAGGCTAGTGCATAAATCAACAAACCCAGAGCCCACAGCACAGAGCCTAGAGCCCAGAGATCAGAGCACAAAGCACAACCCAGAGCCCAGAGCCCAGTGTCAGAGCACAGAGAGCATAGTACAGAGAACAGAGCCAGAGCACACAACCAGAGCCCAGAGCACAGACCCAGAGTACACAGATAGAACACAGAGCCCAGAGCCTAGAGTAGAGAGCACAGGGCACAGAGTACAGAAACCACAGCACAGAGCACAGAGTACAGAAACCAGAGCACAGAGAACAGAGCCCACTGCTCACCAACTGTACAGAGACAGAATAGAGAGACCAGAGCCCAGACCTCAGAGAACAGAGCACAGAGACCGCAGAACAGAGCCCAGCACAGAGACAAGAGCCCAGATACCAGAGTTCAGAGACACAGCACAGAGCACAGAACTTAGAGACCACAGATCATAGCACAGAGCACAGAGGCCAGAGCCCAGAGCCCAGAGAGCAGAGCACAGAGCACAGAATACAGAGGCAGAGCACAGAGTCAGAGCCCAGAGCACAGCAAACAGAGGATAGAGCCAGAGCCCAGAGCCAAGAACAGAGAGCACAAAGCACAGAGCCAGAGCAGAGTGCAAAGCACAGAGCACAGAGCACAGAACCCAGAGTACAGATCACAGTGCACTGAGCAAAGAGATCACAGCAGAGTCCCGAGCACAAAGCCCATCTCCCAGAGACCAGAGTTCAGAGACAGAACACAGAGCACAGAGCTCTGAGACCAGAGACCATAGCACAGAACACAGAGCACAGAGCGCAGTGCGCAGATCACAGGGCACATATCTCAGAGCCAGAGCAAAGTTACAGCTGTGGGTCTGTGCTCTCGCTCTGTGCTCTGTGCTCGGTTTGTGCTCTGGTCCCTTTGCTCTTTACTCTGTGCTTTGTGCTTTGTACTCTTGGCTCTGGTCTCTGCCTCTGTACTCCGCGCTTTGTACTCTGAGCTCAGTGCTCTGGGCTCTGGGTCTGGGCACTGACTTTGACTCTGGATCTGGGCTCAATGCTCTGTGTTCTGTGCTCTGTGCTCTACACTTTACACTCTGGGCTCTAATCTCTGGGCTCCTACTCTGTGCTTTGTGCTCTGTGCTCTGTGCTCTGTCTACGTGCTCTGTCTATGTGCTCTGTCTGCATTCTGTTCTCTGCACTCTGTGCTCTGAGCTCTGGGCTCTGGTCTCTGTGTTCTGTCTCTCTACAGCTGGTCTGGGCACTGGGCTCTGTTCTGTACTCTGGTCTCTGTATTCTGTGCTCTGGGCTCTGTACTATAGGCTCTGGGCTCTGTGTTCTGTCTTTGTACTCTGGGTCTGTGCTCTGAGCTCTGGCTGTGTGCTCTGGCTCTGTGCTCTGATCTCTATTTGCTGTGCTCTGTGCTCTGCACTCTGTGCTCTGGGCTCTGTACTCTGCGTTCAGGGCTCTGGCTCTGGGCTCCTGTTTGTGCTTTGTGCTCTTTGCTTTGTGGTGTGTCCTCTGTGCTTTGGCTAGGTACTCTCAGTTCTGGCTCTGGGCTCTGGCTCTGTGCTCTCTGCTCTGGTTGCTGGTCATTGTGCTCTATGTTCTCTGTTCTGTCTCTGTACTCTGACTCTCTACTCTGTGTCTGGGCTCTCAGCTCTGTGCTCTGAGCTCTTTGCTCTGTGCTCTGTACTCTGCACTCTGTGCTCTGGCAATGTGCTCTACACTTTGTGCTCTGTGCTCTGTGCTCTGGGCTCTTGGCTGTGTGCTCTGTGCTCTGGGCTCTCTGCTCTGTGCTCTGTGCTCTGGTCTCTGTGCTCTGTGCTATGTTCTCTGTGCTCTGCAATCTGTGCTTTGTGCTCTGTGCTTTGTGATCTGTGCTCTTGCTGTGTGCTCTGCGCTCTGTGATCTGGGCTGTGTGCTCTGGGTTCTGGCACTAGGCTATGTCTCAATACAATGAGTCAGGGCTCTGAACTCTGTCTCTGTTCTCCAGGTCCTGGCTCTGTGCTCTATGATCTGTGCCTGCCCTCTGCATTCTGGGCTATGGCTCTGGGCTGCTGCTCTGTTCTCTGTGCTCTGTGCTCTGTGCTCTGTGCTCCATAATCTGCACTCTGTGCTCTGTGCTCTGGATCAGTGTACTCTGTCTTCTCTTCTCTGCACTCTGGGCTCTGGGTTTTGACTCTGTGCTCTGTGCTCTGTGCTCTGGGCTCTGTGCTCTGTGCTCTGCACTCTGTGCTCTGG
Source organism: Sciurus carolinensis (assembly GCF_902686445.1). NCBI lineage: Eukaryota > Metazoa > Chordata > Mammalia > Rodentia > Sciuridae > Sciurus > Sciurus carolinensis. Next base: position 3,144,526 of record NW_025920103.1, read on the forward strand.
GCTCTGGGCTCTGGGCTCTGGTCTCAGAGCAGGAGCCCAGAGCACAGATCTGAGAGCACAGAGCCACAGCCTAGAGCACAGAACACAGAGACCAGAGCACAGAAAACAGAGCATGAGCCCAGAGCTAGAGACCAGAGTGCAGATTGCAGAGCACAGAGAAAAGATCAGAGAGCCTGGACCCAGAGAACACAGACAGAATTCAGAACCCAGACCCAGAGTATTAGAGAGAACCTAGAGCCAGGACCCAGAGCACACAACCCCAAGCACAGAGCAAGAGCACAGAGCACAGAGTGCAGAACACAGAGACCACAGCACAAAGCACAAAGCACAAAGACCAGAGCACAGAGCACAGAGTCAAAATCCCAGACCCAGAGTACAGAGCCAGAATACAGAGACAGAGCATACAGTTTAGAGCATATTGACCAGAGCCCAGAGCCCACAGCCAGAGCCCAGAGCACTGAACCATGAGCACATAGCACACCACACCACGGAGCACAGAGCACAGAGCACAGAGCACAGATCACAGAGACCAGAGCTCAGAGACACAGCACAGACCACAGAGCTAGGAGACCAGAGACCATAGCACAGAGCACAGAGCCAGAACCCAGAGCCTAGTGCACAGAGTCCAGATTCAGTGAGCAGAGCACAGAGAGCAGAGTCAGAGCTCAGAGCAAAGAGTGCAGAGCACAGAGTACAGAGCACAGTGTCACACCCCAGAGCCAGAGCCTAGAGCAAATAGCCAGAGCTCAGAGCACAGAGCACAAAGCTCAGAGCACACAGCACAGAGCAGGAGTTCAAAACCAGAGCTCAGAGTGCAGAGTACAGAGCACAGAGTACAGAGCACAGTGTCAAAGCCCAGAGCCAGAGTCCAAAGCCAAGAGCACAGAGCACAGAGCACAAAGCCCAGAGTACAGGGCACATTGCCCAGAAACCCAGTGGAAGGAGCACAGAGTACAGAGCCAGAGCACAGTATGCAGAGGACGGAACACAGAGACCAGAGAACAGAGCGCAGACCACAGAGCACTGAGAACAGAGTACAGAGCACAGAGGCCAGAACACAGACACCAGAGCACAGAGCACAGAACCATGAGCTCAGATCCAGAGTACTGAGCTAGAGTACAGAGACAGAACACAGAGCACAGTGACCAGAGACCAGAGCACAGAGCACAGTGATCAGAGACCAGAGCACAGAGCACAGTGCCCAGAGCCCAGAACCCAGAGTCCAGACACAGAATGCAGAACACAGAGCAAAAAGGACATAACCTAGAGCACAGAGCCCGGAACACAGAGCACAGTGACCAGAACCAGAGCACAGAGCACAGAGCACAGAGTCAGGCCCAAGAGCACAGAGTTCAGAGCACAGAGAACAGAACACAGAGCCCAGAGCACAGAACCCAGATACCACAGCACAAATCCCAGAGCACAGAGAACAGGTCACAGAGCCTAGAGACCAGAAACCATAGCAACGAGCATGGAACCAGATCCTAGAGCACAGAGCACAGAGCACAGAGTCAGAGCCCAGAGTCAGAGCCCAGAGCGCAGAGTGCAGACCACAGAGGACAGAGCACAGAGTCAGAGCCCAGAGCCAGAGCCCAGAGCAAATAGTCAGAGCACAGAGCACATAGTCAGAGCACAGAGCACAAAGCACAGAGCACAATGCACAGAGAAGGAGCCCAGGCCAGAGGCCAGAGCACAGAGTTTAGAGCACAAAGCACAGAGCACAGAGTCAGAGCACAGTGCATAGAGCAAAGAGCCAGAATCCAGGGCTGATAGTACAGAGCACAGAGCAAAGAGTAAAAAGCACAGAGACCAGAGACCAGAACACAAACAGAGTACAGAGTACAGAGCACAGAGTCAAGAACACAGACCCCTAGTTCTGGGCTCTGGCCCTGGGATCTGGCTCTGTGCTCTCTGCTCTGTGCTCTGGACTCTGGTCACTTTGCTCTGTGCTCTGTGCTCTCTCAGTACTCTGGCTCTGGATCTGAGCTCTGGGCTCTCTGTTCTGTCTCTGTACTCTGGGTCACAGCTCTGTGCTGTGATCTCTGTGCTCTGTGCTCTGTACTCTAGGCTCTGGGCTCTGTATTCTGTCTTTGTTCTCTGGCTCTGTGCTCTGGATTCTGTGCTCTGGCTCTGTGCTCTGGGTCTGTGCTTTGTGCTCTGGTCTCTGGGATCTGGGTCCTGTGCTCTGGGCTCTTGTCTCTTTGATTTGTGCACTGGGCTCTGTGCTTTGTGCTGTGTGCTCTCTACTATGAGCTCTGGGCACTGTGCTCTGTGCTCTCATCTCTGGTCTCTGTGCTCTGGCTCTGTGCTGTGGGCTCTTGTTCTGGGCTCTGTGTTCTGGGCTCTGTGTTCTGGGATCTCGGCTCATTTTTTTGTGCACTGGGCTCTGTGCTCTGTTCTGTGTGCTCTGTTCTCTGTGCTCTGGGCTCTGTGTTCTGGGATCTCGGCTCAGTTTTTTTTTTGTGCACTGGGCTCTGTGCTGTGTGCTGTGTGCTCTGGGCTCTGTTCTCTGGTCTCTGCTCCTGACTCTGAGCTCTGGGTTCTGAACTCTGTGCTCTCTGCTCTGTGTTCTGTGCTCTGTGCTCTGGGTTCTGGGCACTGTGCTCTGAGCTCTGTGCTCTGGACTCTCTTCTGGGCTCTGTGCTCTGTGCTCTGTGTTCTGGGGCTCTGAACTCTGGCCTGTGACTCTGTGATGTGGGCTCTGTGTCTGGACTCTAGGCACTGTGCTCTGTGCTCTGGTTTCTGGTCACTGTCTTCTGTGCTCTGTGCTCTTTGCTCTGGGCTCTGGGCTTTGACTCTGGCTATGTGATCTTGCTTTGTGCTCTGCACTGTATGCTCTGAGCTATGTGCTCTCTTCTCTAGTCTCTGTGCTCTGTGCTCTGGCTTTCTGCTCTATCTCTGTACTCTGGCTCTATGCCCTGTGACTTGTGCTCTGCACTCTGAGCTCTGAGCTCTAGCTCTGGGCTCCTGCTCTCTGCTCTGTGTTCTGCACTCTGCACTCTGGGCTCTAGTTCTGTGCTCTGTGCTCTGGGTTTGTACTCTGTGCTCTGCTCTCTGCACTCTGTGTTTTGACTCTGGGCTCTCTCTCCATTCTCTGTGCTTTGTGCTGTGAGCTCTGGGATGGTGACACTGTGTTCTGTCTCTGTACTCTGGATCTATGCTCTGAACTATGTGCTTTCTGCTCTGATCTCTGTGCTCTGTGATCTGTGCTCTTTGGTCTGGGCTCTGTGGTCTGTGCTATGGTCTGTGGTCTCTCAGTACTTTGCTCTGTGATCTGTCTCTGAGCTCTATAATCTGGGCTCTGTGCTGCGGTCTCTGAGTTCTGGGCTCTGGTCTCTGTGTTCTGTCAGCTCTGTGCTCTCTGATTTTTTACTCTGTGCTCTGTACTCTGTACTCTGTTCTCTGTGATCTGGCCCACATCACAGAGCACAGCCAGATCACGGAGCACAGAGCACAGAGCACAGAAAACAAAGCATGATCCCAGAGCCAGAGCTCAGAATGCTGAGTTCAGAGCACAGAGCACAGAGCACAGAGGACAGAGCCAGGACCCATAGAACACAGACAGACTTCAGATCCCAGACACAGCATTTTGAGAGAGAGCCTAGAGCCAGAAACCAGAGCACACAACCCAGAGCACAAAGCACAGAACAGAGAACCAGTATACAGTGTGCAGAGCATATAGCACAGAGTACAGATTGCAGAACATAGAGACCAGAGCACAGATAGCAGAACACTGAGCAGAGCACAGAGTACAGAGCCTAGATTACAAAGCACAGAGCACAGTACCCAGAACCCAGAGTACAGAATACAGGGCACAGGGCACAGAGCACAGAGTCAGAGCCCAGAGCCCAGAGCATAGGGCACAGAGACTAGAACAGAGAGACATAGCTCAGAGCATAAATCCACAGTACAGAGACAAAACACAGAGTCCACATCCCAGAACTCACAGCACAGAGCACAGAGAAGAGAGAGAGAGCCCAGAGCCAGAGCGCAGAACACAGAGAGTAGAGCACAGAGACCACAGCACAAAGCCCAGAGCACAGAGTGCAGAGTACAGAGCAAGTGCCCAGAGTCCTGAGTACAGAGCACAGTGCACAGAGCACAGAGAAAAGAGCACAGATACCAGAGCACACAGCACAATCCGCGCACAGAGCACAGAGCCAAGAGCACAGACCCAGAGGTTTGGGCTCTGGCCCTGGGCTCTGGCTCTGTGCTCCGCACTCTGTGCTCTGTGCTCGGTCTCTGTACTTTGGCTCTGGCTCTGAGCTCTAGACTCTGGGCTCTGGGCTCTGTGTTCTGTGCACTTGCTCTTGTCTCTGGGCTCTGGGTTCTGTGCTCTTTGCTCTGGTTTCTGGTCATTGTGCTCTTTGTCTGTGCTCTGGCTTTGTAGTCTGGCTCTGTACTCTGGGTCTGGGCTCTCAGTTCTGTGCTCTGGGCTCTTTACTCTGTGCTCTGTCCTCTGTACTCTGTGCTCTGTGCACTGCACTGGACTCTGTGCTCTGGCCTCTGTGCTCCGCACTCTGTGCTCTGGGATCAGGCTCTGGGCTCTGGCTCTGTGTTCTGTGCTCTGTGCTCTGTCTCTGTACTCTGGCTCAGTCTCTATGCTCTGTGCTCTGGTCTTTGTGCTCTGGCTCTGTACTCTGGGCTGTGTGCTCTGCTCTCTGGCACTAGGCTGTCTCTCAAAACTCTGGGTCTGGCCTCTGATGTCTGTCTCTGTTTTCTGGGTCCTGGCTCTATTCTCCATGCTCTGTGCTCTGCACTCTGTGCTCTGTCTCAGGCTCTGGGCTCCTGCTCTGTTTTCTGTGCTCTGTGTTCTGTGCTCTGGCTCTTTGCTCTGAACTCTGTGCTCTGGGTTCTGGCTCTAGGATCCTGCTTTGAGTCCAGAGCACAGAGCACAAAGACCACAGCCCAGAGCCCAGAGCACACAGCCCAGTGCACAGAGCCCAGAGAATAGATCCAGATTACAGAGAAAGAAAACAGAGCCCACATCCCAGAGCACAGAGAAAACAGACAGAGCTCAAAGCCAGAGCCCAGAGCACGGAGTGCAGAACACAGAGCTTGAAGCACAGAGTCAGAATCCAGAGAACAGAGACAAAGGTCAGAGACCAGTCCAAGATATTGAGACAGAGCCTAGATCCAGAATCCAGAGCACAGAGTGCAGAGCACAGAACACAGAGCACCAGCAAAGAGCATAGAGCACTGAGCACAGAACACAGTGTGCAGAACACAGAGAACAAAGCACAGAGCACAGAGTGCAGAGCACAGAACACAGAGACTGAGCCGGAATACAGAGACCAGAGCAGAGTACAGAGCTTTGATCCCAGAACCAGAGTACAGAGCCTGAGTACAGAGAGAGAACACAGAGCACAGAGCACAGTGACCAGTGACCAGAGACCAGAGCACAGATCACAGTGCCTAAAGGCCAGAGCACAGAGCACAGAGTACAGAGCTAGAGCCCAGAGCACAGACTCTGAGCACATAGCGCAGAGCACAGAGACCACAACACAGAGGCCAGAGCCCAGAACCTGGAGCCTAGGGACCAGAGCTCAAAGACCACAGACCATAGCACAGAGCACAGAGCCAGAGCCCAGATTACAGAGCACTGAGATTAGAGTCAGAGACCAGTACACAGAGAAGAGAGTTAGAGCCCAGAGTGCAGTGTGCAGAGCACAGAGTACAGAGCACAGAGTCAGAGCCCAAGGCCAGAGCCCAGAGCAAATAGCCAGAGCACAGAGCACAGAGCAGAAAGCACAGAGCACAGAGCAGGAGTCCAGAGACACAGCTCACAGTGCAGAGTGTAGAGCACAGAACACAGAGAACCAAGCCAGAGCCCAGATCCAAGAGCACAGAATGCAGAGCACAGAGCACAGAACACAGGGTGCAGTGCCCTGAGCCCAGTGCAAGGAGCACAGAGCACAGAGCCAGAACACAGAATGCAGAGCATAGATCCCAGAGCCCAGAGAATAGAGCACAGAGTACAGAGAAGAGAGCACAGAGTGCAGAGCGCAGAGCACAGAGACCAGACAGCAGAGCACAAAGCACACAGCCATGAGACCAGACCCAGAATATAGAGTTAGAGTACAGAGTCAGAGCACAGAGCACAGTGGATAGTGACCAGAAACCAGAGCACAGAGCACAGTGCCCAGAACCCAGAACCCAGAGCCCAGAGCCAGAGCCAAGAGCCAAGAGCACAAAGCCCAGGGTCAGAGAGCATGCACACAGCACAGAGTCAGAGCCCAGAGCACAGTGTGCAGAGCACAGAGTACAGAGCACAGAGCCAGAGCCAAGAGCCAAGAGCACATAGCAAAGGGCCCAGAAGCCAGAGCACAGGTCGCAGTGTCCAGAGCCCAGTGCAAGGAGCACAGAGCACAGAGTGCAGAGTGCAGATGACAGAGCACAGAAGACAGAGACCAGAGAACACAGTGCGGAGCAGAGAGGACAGAGCACAGAGTGCAGAGCACAGAGGACAGAGCACAGACACCAGAGCACAGAGCACAGAGCTGTGAGCCCAGTACTACAATGCAGAGCTAGAGTACAGAGACAGAGCCCAGAGCCCAGAGCACAGTGCCCAGAGCCCAGAGACCAGAGTCCACATCAGAGAGTTAGGGCAGAGAGCACAGAGTACAGAGTGCAGAGCACAATGCGCAAAGCACAGGGCCCAGAGCACAGAGCTGAGAACACAGAGCACAGTGACCAGAATCAGAGCACAGAGCACAGTGCCCAGAGCACAGTGCACAGAGCCAGACCCCAGAGCACAGAGAATGGAGCCCAGAGCCCAGAGCACATAGCACAGAGCACAGAGACCAGAGCACATACACCAGAGCACAGAGCACAGAGCCATAAGCACAGACCCAGAATAAAGAGCAAGAGTACAGAGACAGATCACAGAGCACAGAGCACTCTGAACCAAGCTCACAGCCCAGAGCCCTGAGCACAGAGCACAGAGCCCAGACCGAGACCAGATATTAGACAGAGCACAGAGCCTAGAGTGAGAGACCAGAACAAAGAGCCCAGAGTCAGAGCCCAGAGTCAGAACCCAGAGCCCAGAGCAGAGCCCAGAAAAAGAGTCCAGAGCAAATAGCCAGAGCACAGAGCACAGTGCAAAAAGCACAGAACACAATGCACAGAGCAGGAACCCAGAGCCAGAACTCAGAGCGAAGAGTTCAGAGCACAATGCACAGAGCACAGAGTCAGAGGACAGAGCATAGAGCACAGAGCTAGAGTCCAGAGCCGAGAGTACAGAGCACAGAGCACAGAGTAAAGAGCACAGAGACCAGAGCACAGAGTACAGAGTACAGATCACAGAGCCAAAAGCACAGACCCACAGATCTGGGTTCTGACTCTGGGCTCTGGGTCTGTGCTTTGCACTCTGTGCTCTGGACTCTGGTCACTGTGCTCTGTACTCTAGGCTCTGGGCTCTGTGTTCTGTCTCTGTACTCTAGCTCTATGCTCTGGGCCCTGTGCTCTAGCTCTGTGCTCTGGGCTCTGTGTCTATGCACTGTGCTCTTGTCTCTGGGATCTGGGCTCTGTGCTCTAAGCTCGGGGCTCATTGATTTGTGCACTTGGCTCTGTGCTCTGTGCTGTGTGCTCTGGGCTCTGTACTCTGGGCTCTGTGCTCTGCACTCTGTACCCTGGGCTCTGGCTCTGTGCTGTGTGCTCTCTGCTATGGGCTCTGGGCACTGTGCTCTGTGCTCTCATCTCTAGTCTCTGTGCTCTGGGCTCTCGGTCTGTGGTCTGTACTCTGCTCTCTGTGCTCTGGACTCTGTGCTCTGGGATCTCAGCTCGTTTTTTTGTGCAGTGGGCTCTGTGCTCAGTGCTGTGTGCTCTGGGTTCTGTGCTCTCAGCTCTGTGTTCTGTTCTCTGTGCTCTGTGCTCTGTGCTCTGGGCACTGTACACTGGGCTCTGGTCTCTAGTCATTGTGCTCTGTGCTCTGTGCTCTGGACTCTGTGTTCTGGGCTCTATTCTCTGTGCTCTTTGCTCTGGTCTCTGCACTCTGGCCTCTGACTCTGTGCTCTGTGTTCTGGTCTCTGTGCTCTGTGCTCTGTCCTCTGTGCTCTGGCACCATGCTGTGTCTAGGCTGTGTGCTCTGGGCTCTGGCTTCAGGCTCTGTCTCATTACTCTGGGTCAGGGCTCTGAACTCTGTCTGTTCTCTGGGTCCTGGCTTTATGCTCTGTGCTCTCTGCTCTGCACTCTCTCCTCCAGGCTTGGTCTCTTGGTTCCTACTCTGTTCTCTGTGCTCTGTGCTATCTGCTCTTTGCTCAGGGTTCTGTGCTCTGTGTTCTGGCTCTGCACTCCGTACTCTGTGCTCTGGCTCTGGACTGCTCCTCTGCTCTCTGTGCTCTGTGCACTGGACTCAGCTCTGTCTCTCTACTCTGGGTCTTGGCTCTGTGCTTTGTGCTCTGTGCTCTGGACTCTGGGCCTTGGCTTGGGCTCTGAGCTCTGTGCTCAGGACTCTGGGCTCTGTCCTCTGGGTTCTGTGCTCTGGCTCTGTGTTCTCTGCTCTGCACTCTGTGCTTTGGGGTCTGGCTCGGTGCTCTCTGCTCTGTGCTCTGTGCTCTGTACTCTGGATCTGTGCTCTGTGCTCTGCCCTCTGCGATCTGGGCTCTGGTTCTGTGCTCTGGCTCCATGCTCTATGTTCTGTGCTGTGGGCTCTTTGCTCTGAGCTCTTGTTTGTGGGCTGTGTTCTGTCTCTGTACTCTGTGTCTGGGTTCTGGGCTCCATGTTCTGTGCTCTGTGCTCTGGCTCTGTGCTCTGTGATCTGTGCTGTACGCTCTGTTCTCTGGACTCTGGGCTCTGGCTCTCGGCTCTGTCTCTCTACTCTGGGTCTTGGCTATATGCTATGTGCTCTGGTCTCTGGTGTCTGGGCACTGGCTGTGGGCTCTGTGCTCTGTGCTCAGAGCTCTGACTCTGAGCTCTGTGCTCTCTGTTCTGCAATCTGTGCTCTGGGCTCTGAATCTTGGCTCTATCTCTGTTTTCTGTGCTCTGTACTGTGAGCTCTGGGATATGGGCTTTGTGTTCTGTCTCTGTACTCTGGATCTATGCTCTAAGCTATGTGGTCTGTGCTCTGCACTCTGCACTCAGGGCTCTGACTCTGTGCTCTGTGCTCTGTGCTCTGGCTTTGTGCTCTATACTCTGAACTCTGTGCTCTGGGCTCTGATTCTGTGCTCTGTGCTCTATGTTCTGGTTCTGTGCTCTGTGATCTGTGCTGTACACCCTATTCTAAGTTCTCTGGGCTCTGGGCTCTGGCTCTTGGCTCTGTTTCTCTACTCTGGGTCTTAGCTCTGTGCTTTGTGCTATGTTCTGTGGTCTCTGGACTGGCTTTGGGCCTTGTGCTCTTAGCTCAGGGCTCTGGCTCTGAGCACTGGCTCTGGGCTCTGTGCTCTGTGCTCTGGGCCCTGGCTCTGAGCAATGGCTCTGAGCTGTGTGCTCTGAGCTCTCTGCCATGTGCTCATGTCTCTGTGCTCAGTGCTCTTGACTCTGGGCTCTGTCTCTGTGCTGTGCGCTTTGCACCCTGCACTCTGGGCTCTGGCTCTGTGCTCTGTGCTCTGTGCTCAGGGCTCTGGTTCTGTGCTCTGTGTTCTCTGCTCTGGCTCTGTACTCTATGCTGTACACTCTGAGCTCTTTGCTCTGCCTTTGTGCTCTGGGCTGTGACTCTGGGCTCTATCTATTTTCTCTGTGCTCTTTGCTGTGAGCATTGGGATGTGGGCTCAATGTTCTGTCTCTGTATTCGGGATATATGCTCTCTTCTATGCACTCTGCGCTCTGGGATCTATGCTTTGGTCTCTGTGTTCTGTGCTCTGTGATCTGTGCTCTGTACCATGGGCTCTCAGTTCTCAGTGTGCTCTAGGCTGTTTATCTGCACAATGTGCTCTGGGCTCTTTGCTCTGCATTCTGTGCTCTAGGCTATGGCTCTTGCTCTAGGCTCTGGCTCTGCGCCCTGTGCTCTGTTCTCTGGGCTCTGGGCACTCAGCTCTGTGCTTGGGTTTCTGGTCTCTGCTCTGTGCTCTGTTCTCTGTGCTCTGTGCTCTGTGTTCTGTGCTCAGCACCCTGGGCTCTGGGCACTGGTTGTGTGCTCTGGGTTCTGTGCTCTCTGCTCTAGGCTCTGTGCTCTAGGATCTAAGCACTGTGCTTTGTGTGATGGTCTCTGGTCTCTGTGCTCTGAGCTCTTTGCTCTGTCTCTATACTCTTGCTCTGTACTCTGGGTCTGGGCTCTGTGCTCTGTGCTCTGTGCTCTCTGCTCTGGTTTGTGGTCCCTGTGCTCTGGTCTCTGTGCTCTGCACTCTGTGCTCTGTGCTCTGCCCTCTGTGCTCTGGCTCTGTGCTTGTGCTTTGTGCTGTGTGCTGTGTGCGCTTGTCTCTGGTTGGACTCTGGGTTCTGACTGTGTGCTCTGGGCTGTGTGCTCTGAACAATGTGCTCTGGGCTCTGTGCTCTGCATTCTGTGCTCTAGGCTCTGGCTCTGTGCTCTGTGCTCTGTTCTCTGGGCTCCGGGAACTGGGCTCTGTGCTTGGGTCTCTGGTCACTGTACTCTGTGCTCGGGTTTCTGGTCACTGTACTCTGTGCTCTGTGTTCTGTGCTCTGTACCCTGGGCTCTGGGCTCTGGCTCTGTGCTCTGGGCTCTGTGCTCTCTGCTCTAGGCTCTGTGTTCTAGGATCTAAGCACTGTGCTTTGTGTTATGGTCTCTGTTCACTGTGCTCTGGTCCCTGGGCTCTGTGCTCTTTCTCTGTACTCTGGCTCTGCACTCTGGGTCTGTGCTCTGTGCTCTGTGCTCTTGTCTCTGGTTCTAGGCTCTGTCTCAATCCTCTATGTCTAGGCTGTGAACTCTCTGTTCTCTGGCTCCTTGCAGTGTGCTCTGTGCTCTGTGCTCTGTCTCTGTACGCTGGCTCTGTACTCTGTACTTGTGCTCTGTGCTCTGTGTTCTGTGCTCTTGTCTCTGGTTCTATACTCTGTCTCAATCCTCTAAGTCTGGGCTGTGAACTCTCTCTCTGTTCTCTGGGTCCTTGCAGTGTGCTCTGTGCTCTGTGGTCTGTGCTCTGCACTCTGGGCTCTGGATCAGTGCTCTGGTTCTGTGCTCTGTGCTCTGCACTCTGGGCTCTGGTTCTATGCCCTTTCTCTGTACTCTGGCCCTATCTCTGAGCTCTGGGCACTGTTCTCTGTACTCTGGTCTCCATGCTGTTGTCTCTGTGATCTGTGCTTTGTGCACTGGGCTCAGAGCAGGAGCCCACAGCCAGAACCTAGAGCACAGAGCACAGACCACAAAGCACAGAGCACAGAAAAGAGAGCAGGTGCCCAGAGCCAGAGCCCAGAGTGCAGAGTACCAAGTACAGAGCACAGAACACAGAGCACAGAGCCATAGCACAGAGCTCAGAGCATGGGGCACAGAGCACAGAGCCCACAGTGCAGAGCACAGAGCACAGAACTCAGAGCCAGAGCACAGACCTCAGAGCACAGACACAGAATGCAGATCACAGAGAACAAAGCATAGAGATCAGAGCACAGAGGACAGAGCACACTGCAAGGACCCAGAGAATAGAGAGAGTTCACAGCCCAGACTCAGAGGATTGAGACAGAGCATAGAACCAGAGACAAGTGCTGTGGTCCCTGGTCACTGTGCTCTGTGCTGTGTTCTCTCTCTGTACTCTGTGTCTGGGTTCTCAGCTCTGTGCTCTGTGCTCTGCACTCTGTCCTCCAGGCTCTCTCTCTAAGTTCCTACTCTGTTCTCTATGCTCTTTGCTCTCTGCTCTGTGCTCAGGGCTCTGTGCATTGTGCTCTGGCTCTGCACTCTGCGCTCTGTGCACTGTGCTCTCTGCACTGGGCTCTGTGCTCCCTGCTCTGGGCTCTGTGCTCCAGACTCTGGCTCTGGGCACTGTCTCTGACTCTGACTCTTGGCTCTGTGCTCTGGTCTCTGGTCACTGTGCTCTGTGCTGTGTTCTTTCTCTGTACTCTGGCTCTGTACTCTGTGTCTGGGCTCATGTCTGTGCTCTGTGCTCTGGTCTCTGCACTCTGCTCTGCCATGGGCTCCTTTTCTGTTCTCCATGCTTTCCTCTGGTCTTTGGCTCTGAGCACTAGTTCTGTGTTCTGTGTTCTGCAACCTGGGCTCAGGTGTCTGTGCTCAATGTTCTTGGCCCTGAGCTCTACATCTGTGCTCTTTGCTTGGGTTCTGGGCTCTGTACTCTGGTCTCTGTGCTCTGTGCTCTACACTCTGCACTCTGGGCTCCTGCTCTGTGCTTTGGCTCTGTTTTCTGTGCTTTGTGCTGGGGGCTCTTTGTCCTGAGCTCTGGGCTGTGAGTTGTGTTCTGTCTCTGTATTCTTAGTCTGAGCTCTGGGATCTGTGTTCTCTGCTCTGTTCTCTGTGCTCTGTCTTCTGTGCTCTGTACTCTGTGCTCTGAGCTCAGGCTCTGTGTTCTGTGATGTGTGCTTCACACCCTGTTCTCTGTGCTCTGTGCTCTGGGCTCTGGCTCTGGACTCTATCTCTCTACTCTGGGTCTTACTCTGTGCCTTGTGCTCTGTGCTCTGGTCTCTGACTCTGGTCTCTATCTCTGTTTTCTATGTTCTTTGCTGTGAACACTGGGATGTGGGCTCTGTGTTCTCTTTCTGTACTCTGGATCTATGCTCTGAGCTATGTGCTCTGTGTTTTGCACTCTGTGCTTTGGGCTCTTCCTCTGTGTTCTGTGCTCTTTGCTCTGTGCTCTCTGCTCTGGCCCTGTGCTCTGTGCTCTGTGGTGTATGCCCTGCTCTCTGTTCTCTAGGTTCTGGTTTCTGTCTCTTGGCTCTGTATCTCTACTCTGGGTGTTGGCTCTGTGCTCTGAACTCTGCACTCTGGGCTCTGGTCTGCGATCCTCCTCTGTTCTCTGTGCTGTCTGCACTGGGCTCTGGCTCTGAGCAATATCTCTGTGCTTGTGCTCAGTGCTCTACGCCCTGTGCTCAGGTCTCTGTGCTCAGTGTTCTTGGCCCTGGGCTCCACCTCTGTGCTCTGTGCTCTTGGCTCTGGGCACTGTAGTATGGAATCTGTGCTCTGTACTCTGAGGTCTGGCTCTGTGCTGTGTGCTCTCTGCTATGGGCTCTGGGCACTGTGCTCAGTGCTCTCATCTCTAGTCTCTGTGCTCTGGGCTCTCGGACTGTGCTCTGTGCTCTGCTCTGCTCTCTGTGTTCTGTGCTCTGGGATCTCAACACGTTGGTTTGTGCACTCTGCTCTGTGTTCTGTGCTTTGTGCTCTGGGCTCTGTAGTCTGGACTCTGTGCTCTGTGCTTTGTACTCTGTACTCTGAGCTCTGGATCTGTGCTGTGTGCTCTCTGCTATGGGTCTGGGCACTCTGCTCTGTGCTCTTATCTCTGGTCTCTGTGCTCTGGGCTCTTGGACTGTGCTCTGTGCTCTGCCCTCTGTGCTCTGTGCTCTGGGCTCTCAACACGTTGATTGGTGCACTCTGCTCTGTGCTCTGTGCTGTGTGTCTGGGCTCTGGGCTCTGGCCTCTGTTCTCAGTGCTCTGGGCTCTGGTCTCTGTGCTCAGTGCTCTGTGCTCTGGTCTCTGATCACTGTGCTCTGTGCTGTGCCTGTCTCTGAACTCTGGCTCTGTACTCTGTGTCTGGACTCTCAGGTCTGTGCTCTGTGCTCTGGTGTCTGTGCTCTGCACTCTGTGCTCTTTGCTCTTTGCTCTGTATTCTGTCCCCGGGCTTTGTCTCTGGGTTCCTACTCTCTCTCTGTGCTCTTTGCTCTTTGTTCTGTGCTCAGGGCTCTGTGCTTTTGGCTCTGGCTCTGTGCTCTGTGCTCTGGCTCTGCACTCTGTGCTCTGTGCTTTGTCCTCTGTCCTCTGTGCTTTCTGCTCTGAGCTCTGTGCTCAGGGCTCTGGTTCTGGGCACTGTCTCTGACTCTTGGGTCTTGGTCCTGTGCACTGTGCCCCATGCTCTGTCTGTGATGTGTGCTCTGGCTCTACACTCTGCACTATGGGCTCTGGCTCTGGACTCCTCTTCTGTTCTCCATGCTCTCTGCTCTGGTCTCTGGCTCTGAGTACTGGTTCTGTGCTCTGTGTTCTGCGCCCTTGGCTTAGGTCTATGTGCTCAGTGCTCTTGGCCCTGGGCTCTGCCTCTGTGCTCTGTGCTCTGGTTTCTGGGCTCTGTACTCTGGTCTCTGTGTTCTGTGCTCTACACTCTGCACTCTTTGTTCTGGCTCTGTGCTCTGGCTCTGTTCTCTGTGCTGTGGGCTCTTTGCTCTGAGCTCTGGGCTCTGGACTGTGTTCTGTCTCTGTACTCAGTCTGGGCTCTGGGATCTGTGTTTTGTGCTATGGTCTCTGGGTACTGTGCCCTGTTCTCTGTACTCTGTCTTCTGTGCTCTGTACTCTGTGCTCTGTGCTCTGGCTCTGTGCTCTGTGATGTGTGCTGCACACCCTGTTCTCTGTTCTCTGTGCTCTGTACTTTAAGCTCTGGGATGTGGGCTCTGTGTTTTGTACTCTGGATCTATGCTCTGAGCTATGTGCTCTGTGCTCTGTGCTCTGACTCTGTGCTCAATGCCCTGAACTCTGCACTCTGGGCTCTGGCTCTGTGTTTAGTGCCCTCTGCTCTGTGCTCTCTGCTCTGGCACTGTGCTCTGTGCTTTATGCTCTGGCTCTGTGTTCTGTGATCTGTGCTGTACTCCGTGTTCCTTGCTCTCTGGGTTCTGGGATCTGGCTCTCAGCTGTCTCTCTACTCTGGGTTTTGGCTCTGCGCTTTGTGTCCTGTGCTCTGGTTTCTGTGCTCTGGCTCTGGGCTCTGTGCTCTGTGGTCTGCACTCTGCACTCTGGGCTCTGGCTCTGTGATCCTCCTCTGTTCTCTGTGTTCTGTGTGCTGGGCTCTGGATCTGAGAAATGGTTCTGTGCTCAGTGCTGTGTGAACTGCACCCTGCGCTCAGGTCTCTGTGCTCAGTACTCTTGGGCATGGGCTCTGCCTCTCTGCTCTGTGTTCTGGGATCTGGACTCTGTACTCTGGTCTCTGTGCTTTGTGCTCTGCACTCTGTGCTTTGGGCTCTGGCTCTATTCCCTGTGCTCTGTGCTGTGGGCTCTTTGCTCTGAGCTCTGGGATGTGGGCTGTGTTCTGTCTCTGTACTCTGGGTGTGGGCTCTGGGATCCGTGTTCTGTGCTCTGGTCTCTGTGCTTTGTGATTTCTGCTGTATGCCCTGTTCCTTGGGCTCTATGATCTGGGCTCTGGCTCTTGGCCTATCTCTCTACTCGGTCTTGGTTCTATGCTTTGTGCTCTGTGCTTGGCTCTCTGGGCTCTGGCTCTGTATTCTGTGCTCTCTGCTCTGTGCCCTCTGCTCTGGAACTGTGCTCAATGCTCTCTTCTCTGACTCTGTGCTCTGTAATCTGATCTCTATGCCCTATTCTCTGTTCTCTGGATTCTAGGCTCTCTCAGCTCTGTCTCTCTACTCTGGGTCTTGGCTCTGTGCTTTATGCTCTGTGCTCTGTGCTCTGTGCTTTGTGCTCTGTGCTCTGTGCTCTGGACTCTGGGCTCTGGCTCTGTGCTCTGTTTTGTGTGCTCTGGTTCTGTGCTCTGGGCTCTGGGCTCTCACTCTGGACTATCTCTGTTCTCTGTGCTCTGTGCTACGAATTCTGGGCTCTGGGCTCTTTGTTCTGTCTCTGTACTCTGGGTCTCAGCTCTGTGCTGTGGTCCTTTGTGATCTGTGGTCTAACCTCTGGCTCTGGTCTTTGTTCTGTTTCTCTATACGTGGTCTGGGCTCTGAGCTCTGTGCTCTGGCTCTGTGCTCTAGCTCTGCACTCTGTGCTCTGGCTTTGGGTTCTGGCTATTTCTTCTGGCACTGTGTATTGCACTCTTCACTCTGGACATTGGATCAGTGCTCTGGCTCTGTTCTCTGCACTCTTTTCTCTGCACTCTGCGCTCTGGGTTCTGGCTCTGTGCTCTTTGCTCTGTGCTGTGGGTTCTGTGCTCTGGGATCTCAACTCGTTGATTTGTGCACTGGGCTCTGTGATCTGTGCTGTGTGCTCTGGCCTCTGTACCCACTACTCTGTGTTCTGTGCTCTGTGCTCTGGGCTCTTAGCTCTGTGCAATGGTCTCTGAGTTCTGGTTCTGGCTCTGAACTCTGTTCTCTTGGCTCTGTGTTCTGTCTCTGTATTCTGGGTCTGGCATCTGTTCTCTGTGATCTGATCTCTGTGCTGTGCGCATTGTGCTCTGGGCTCTGGGCTCTGTGTTCTGTCTCTGTACTGTGGGTCAGGGGTCTGGGCTCTATGCTCTGTGCTCAGTCTCTGTACACTGGTTCTGTGCTCTGTGTTCTATCTCTATGCTCTGTCCTCTGTGCTTTGCACTCTGCTCTGAGCTCTGGGCTATGGGCTCTGTATTCTGTCTCTGTACTCTGGGTCTGGGCTCTGGGCTCTGGGCTCTGTGCTGTGTGCTCTGTGCTCTGGGCTCTATGTTCTGTTTCTCTACTCTGGGTCTTGGCTCTGGGCTCTGTGTTCTGTGCTCTGGTCTCTGTGCTCTGGCTCTGTCCTCTGTGCTCTCTGCTCTGGGCTCTGTGTTCTGTCTCGGTACTGTGGGTCAGGGTTCTGGGCTCTGGGCTCTGTGCTCTGTTTCTATACTCTGGTTCAATGCTCTGTGCTTTGCCTCTGCTCTGTCCTATGTGCTCTGTGCTCTGTGCTCTGAGCTCTGCGCTATGGACTCTGTGTTCTGTCTCTGTACTCTGGGTCTGGGCTCTGGGCTCTGTGCTCTGCGCTCTGTGCTTTGGACTCTGGCCCTGGGCTCTGTGTTCTGTTCTCTGTTCTCTCAAGTCTCTTCTCTGGGTTCTGGCTCTGTGTTCTTCACTCTGTGTTCTCTCTGTACTTTGGCTATGGCTCTGAGATCTGGGCTCTGGACTCTGTGTTCTTTCTGTACTCTGGGTCTGGGCTCTATTCTCTATGCTCTGTGCACTGGTCTCTGTGCTCTCTGCTCTGGTCTCTGTGCTCTGTGCACTTCACTCTGCACTCTGGCCCTGGGCTGTGGGCTCAGTGCTCTGTGCTCTGGGGTCTGTTTCTATGCTCTGCGCTCTGGGCAATGTGCTCTGGGCTCCGGGGTCAGTGTTCTGTCTCTGTACTGTGGGTCAGGGTTCTGGGCTCTATGCTCTGTGCTTTGTCTCTGTTCTCTGGGTATGTGTTCTGTGCTCTGACTCTGTGCTCTGTTCTCTGTGCTCTGCACTCTCTGCTCTGAGCTCTGGGATGTGGGCTCTGTGTTCTGACTCTGTAGTCTGGGTTTGGGTCCTGGGTTCTGTGCTTTGTGCTTTGTGCTCTGTGCTCTGAGGTCTGGGCTGTGGGCTGTGTTCTGTCTCTGTATTCTGTATCTGGGCTCTGGGCTCTGGTTCTGTGCTTTGGCTCTGTCCTCTGTGCTCTGGTTTCTGGGCTCTGTGCTCTGGCTCTGTCTCTGTACTATGGGTCTGGGCTCTGTGCTTTGGGCTCTGGCTCTGTGTTCTGTGCTCTGTGCTCTGTGCTCTGTGCTCTGTGCTCTGCAGTCTGTGCTCTGGGCTCTGACTCTGGGCTCCTGCTCTGTGCTCTGGCTTTTTACTCTCAGCTCTGTGCTCTGTGCTTTGTGCTTTGGGCCCTGTTGCCTGGGACTGTGTCTCTGTGCTTTGGCCCTCTGCTCTGCCTCTGTTGCTTTTCTCTGTCCTCTAACTCTGCTATGGGTGCTATACTATGTGGTCCATGCTCTGGCTCTGTGCTCTAGGCTCTGGTTTTGTGATCTGGGCTCTGGGTTCTAGCCTTAGGCTGTGTCTCTGGGCTAAATGCTCTGTGCTCTGTGCTCTGGGGTCTGTCTCTGTGCTCTGGCTCTTTGCTCTGGGCTCTGCCTCTGTTCTCTGTGCTCTGTCCTTTGGGCTCTGGCTGTGGGCTCTGTCTCTGTACTCTGTGTATGGGCTCTGGTCTCTGTGCTTTGTGCTCTGGCTCTGTGCTCTGGGTTCTGTGATCTGGGCTTTGTGCTCTGTGCTCTGGTTCTGTTCTCTGTCCTCTGGTCTCAGACTCTGGGCTCTGTGCTCTCAGCTCTTTGTTCTGTGCTCTGGCTCTGTGCTCTCTGCTCTGAGCTCTGGGCTCTCTGCTGTCTGCTCTGTCTCTGTACTTTGGGTCTGTGTTCTATGCTTTTTCTCTGTAATCGGGGTCTGAGCTCTGTGCTTGTGCTCTGGGCTCTGGCTATGTGCCCTGTGCTCTGTGCTCTGTGCTCTGTCTCTGTACTCTGGATTTTGCTCTGAGCTCTGGGCTCTGGGCTCTGTGTTGTGTCTCTGTACTCTGGCTTTGGGTCCAGGGCACTGTGCTTTGTGCTCTGCTCTCTGTGCTCTGTGCTCAGAGGTCTGTGCTGTGGGTTCTATGTTCTGTCTCTGTACTTTATCTTGACTCTGGACTCCGGCTCTATACTCTGGCTCTATGCTCTGTGCTTGTCTCTATACTCTGACTTTGGCTCTGAGTTCTGGACTCTTAGCTCTGTGTTGTGTCTCTGTACTCTGGATTTGGGCTCTGGGCTCTCTTCTTTGTGCTCTGGTCTCTGTGCTCTGTGCTCTAAGCTCTGGGCTGTGGGCTCTGTGTTCTGTGTCTCTATTCTGTGTCTGGGCTCTGGGCTCTGGCTCTATGCTCTGGCTCTGCTCTGTGTGCTCTGAGCTCTAGGATCTGGACTCTTTTTCTGTGTCTGTATTCTGTATCTGGGCTCTGGGATCTGGCTCTGTGCTCTGGCTCTGTGCTATGTGCTCTGTGCTCTGTGTTCTGGCTCTGGACTCTGGTATCTCTGCTCTGTCCCTATGCTCTGGCTTCTAGTTCTGTGCTCTGTGCTCTTTGCTCTGCACTCTGTGTCTGGGCTCTCTGCTTTGTGCTCTGGCTCTGTGCTCTTTCTTCTGTGCTCTGGTTCTGTACTCTGTGCTCTGCAGTCTGTGTTCTGGGCTCTGACTCTGGGCTCCTGCTCTGTGCTTTCTGTTCTGTGCTCTGGCTCTTTGCTTTGTGCTCTGTGCTCTGTATTCTCTGCTCTGGCCTCTGGGCCTGGGGCTGTGTCTCTGTTCTCTGTGCTCTCTGCTCTGACTCTGCTGAGGGCTCTGTATACTGTGCTCTGTGCTCTGGCTCTGTGCTCTGGGTTCTGGCTCTTTGCTCAGTTTCTGGACTCTGGCTCTTGGCTCTGTGTTCTGGCTCTGTACTCTGTGCTCTGGGCTCTTGCACTGTGGTCTGACCTATGGTCTCAGGCTCTGAGCTCTGTGTTCTGGCTCTGTGCTCTGTGCTCTTGGCTCTGTGCTCTGGCTCTGTGTTCTGTTTCTCTACTTTGGGTCTGGGCTCTGGCTCCACTCTCTTTCTCTGTTCTGGGTCTGGTCTCTCTCCCTGTAGTATGTGTCTGGACTCTGGGCTCTGTGCTCTGGCTCTGTGCTCTGGCCTTAGATATGGGGTTGTAGCTTGCCAGTAGAACTCTTGCATAGCATGTATGAGGCATGAGGTTCCGTTCTCAGCACCACATAAAATAAATAAAAGTATAGTATTCATCTACAACTAAAAATATTTTTAAAAAAATTAGAATAGCAACTTGAGGGAGAATACAGGATGCCAGTAGCATCTCATTATGCTGACCTTTGATGCTGGCCATAGATATCATGGAATTTGCAATTTAATCTTGTAGACAACTGTGCCCTTTCCAAGATAATATTTCTACTGCTTTTGTCAGGCTTCAAATTTTGGGGCATTAATAAAAGTTTCAATAAAAAAATTCAATGACATTAGCTATCATTTACCTTAGGAAAGCATTCATTGCTTTGTTTTATCTGAGACAAAGTTAACATTTACATATGTAGGTCTTGAGTTATCTCAGCCCAAATGAAGAGGCCTACACAAGGATGTACAGTATTCAGGTTGTGTTGATGGAGCCCCCTTCTGTTGCTCTTTTCAGATCTGTGAGGAGGTTTACCTCTTTGTGAATACTTGACAATGTCTGGACACATGTTTTACTGTCACAGCTTGGTGGGGGTAGGGGACTATTCCTGGTATCTTGTGAATCAAGACCAGCAGTGCTGCCAAGTATCCTACAAATATCCCCTGTATCAATGAATTGTCTAACCCCAAATGTCAACAGTGCCACTGTTGACAAACTTTGTTGGCTACATTTCCTCTAGATCTTAACTGGGGCACCTTCCTCTATACCTTGAGACATGTTGTACATTTAATTTAGCTAGACAACCAAAGAGAATGTGGCACTAGTTTGACTTAAGTAGGATAATTTTCCACCCAGCCTATTTAAATGTGAAGATGAGAATTTGCAAGAAGTCTGACATAATTGTTTTTTTGAGCTCTTGTTATGCAATAATAAAGAATATACATAGTGGTGCTATTACACACACACTCATGCACACACACACACAGTGGCTGTGGGTTTTGCTATATTTTAACATGATTTCTATTTTGTTAACCACGTTTGAATGACAGTAGCACCTGTGTATGTGTCTGTGTCACATTATGTCATTATTTTTTCAGTCTTTATTTAGTGCTTAAGTCAGAATAGATTTGATGATTGAAATCTATGTCCTCATGAGGAACAATGCACACAGCTTAAGATCACTGCAGATGAATATTCCTTGGAGAGAAAGCTGCCCTGTAAAACACCTGGAGGTAAGACAAATGGTCTCACCACCTAGGAGGTGAGTGGGATGTTTGAGCTCTATGCATGACTACATATTAAACTTATGCATATGGTAGTAAGGAACTACTTAGTGTCCATACTCACCTGTGGTGTTAGAAATCTGACAGCTGAGTCACCAGGCTGCTTTTTCTAGTTCTATCAAGGGTAGGAGCTCCAGTATGAAGCCAATGATCAGGGTGGACTTTTGCCAATACTTTGAATCTTTTGAGGTCATCTGTAAGAGCAGATTGGGAAATGACAGGAGAGTATGACATGGAGGGTAATAAAGACGTTAATGAGAAGAATCTAGGAAGGAATAGAATGTACTGGTGCCAATGGGAACAGGTCGTTGGAAGATTAAGTGTCCTAGAAGCAGAGAAGTCATGACAAGGAGCCTTTTTTCTCTGGGAGGGAAGCCAGTGGTGTTTGAGTTTTGCCTGGGGTTTCAGACCTTCAGTCAGTTTTCCTTACACACAAAATTAAATTTCACATTCCTTCCAGGAAACTGTTTATAACAATCAAATACAAAGGTGGCGAAATGGAAGAGGCTCAGATTGAATGAAGGGAGTGTGCAAGTACTCAGGTCTGCTGGCAGTTGCTCCTACCAAATCCTGGTAACTTAGACATCAGATTCCTTAGGCCACCAAGTACTTGCCTCAAAGATTTCCCTTGGTTCCAAAACTAAGTCTTCTCATGTCTCTGCCATCAGTCTGTGAAATTCAGCATTAGTCTTAAGATCCCAGATGAAGATCAGGGTCACATTTTTGATAATTTTTCTTCTCAATTTATATTTTCTAGTCTTCCATTGAGTGGTATGTCATTTATAACAAAGTGTAACAAAGCACTCTGAATTTAGTGACTTTAAAGACTAACTTGTTATTTGTCACAGTTTATGGGTTTGCTGAGTGATTCTGCTGATCATATATCTTTGGACATTAATGACACGATGACTGAGCCTGGCTCAGATGGGGCACTCATTTCTCTTCTACATGTCTCTGTTGTCTACCTGCAAGGCTTACAGGGGCATGCTTTTGGGGGGAGAATAAAATGTGAACAAGTGCTTTTTTTAATGGAATATATATATATATATATATATTTGTTGATGGAACTTTAGTTTATTTATATGTGGTTCTGAGAATTGAACCCTGTGCCTCACACATGTTAGGAAAGCACTCTACCATGGAGCTACAATCCCATAACATGAGATTAAATCAAAATCACATGAACAAGTGATTTTGCAAGCTTCTGATGTGTCAAGTTTGCTACACAATCCCCAAATCAAGTTACATGACCAAGCTCAGATTCCATGTGAGAAGACACTACTGAAGATGTGGCCACAGAGTCATGTCATGACGACTGACACCATCACTCTGCCATAGTGACAAAATTCAAGGAAGCTAGTTGACAGCTTCTGACTAGTTTTCAGATAGATGCTTCTTCTATTTGTTTATGTTGTAGTAGTGTTGCTTTAGAGATAAACACAGTATTTATTTTAATTTGCCTGGTGGTGGAGATCCACTGCAACTAGCATCTTTACTGGGTGTTTTAAGTGGATAATTATTTTACCACTTAGTCATTATCTCATCTCACTTACATGACAATGATAGAAACTCCAGGAATACAAATTCTAAGATGGCATGTTCAGATGAATGGAATGAATGAGGTTTATAGATTTAGGAAGAAACAGAAGGAAATCCCCATGGAGGAAAAGCTCCTGGTAGTTCTATTTTTAAGATGGAGTGGTGAAGCAGCCCGGCCCCCTCTGGTGGGAGGCACCTTTCAAGGTTAGCTTCTCGGAGCAGACCACCCAGTGAGAGCCTTTCTTCACAGAACCAGCCACAAGTTCCCGAGCCAACGGAGAGCTCCGACCCGCAAGCAGCTTCTGGGATCAGGGCAGGGCAGCCAGAGACATCTCCAGGCGGTCCTGCCCCCTCCGGTCGCAGACTCTTTCCACGGGGCGATCCAAGATGGCGGACTAGAAGGTGACTACATCTCCAGTCGCTCCAGAACCCAGGATTCAAGAAGGGGAGGCATTGAGAGACTCGGACTAAAATAGAGCCATGGGGTGAGTTTCCCCCACCGGGTGAAGCTCGGCCTTGGAGGCAGGCACGGATAGGGGCGGCTTATCAGAGCAGGGCAGGGCAGCTAGAGTCTTCCCCAGGTAGCCCTGCACACTCCGGCGGTGGGCTCTTCCCACACGGCCAGATTCTTGGAGCAGGACCCCAGTGAGAGCCTTTCTGCACAGAGCCAGCTCCAAGCCCTGGAACCAGTAGCAGTCTAGGGGAAGCTTTCTTCAGAAGCACAGCATTATCGAGTTCCTCCAAGATTTCAGGCTACTGAAGGCTGGGAGGTGATACACTGGGAATCTACAGGGACACTAAAAGCCAATAGAGGAAATCTGCAATATCGCAGAGTCCCACTGACATCTGACTGATATGAGAAAACAAGGGAAGAAAATGTCCCAAACAAACCTAGATACTATATCAATAAATCCAATGACAGCACAGCAGAAGAAATTTCAGAAAGGGAGTTCAGAATGTACATAATTAAAACAATCAGGGAAGCAAACGAGGAGATGAAAGAGCAAATGCAGGCATTAAATGATTGCACCAATCAACAGTTAAAAGAGCAAATACAGGAAGCATGAGATCATTTCAATAAAGAGTTAGAGATACTGAAAAAAAACCAAACAGAATTCCTTGAAATGAAGGAAACAATAAACCAAGTTAAAAACCACATAGAAAGCATAACCAATAGGATAGAACACCTAGAAGACAGAACCTCAGACATTGAAGAAAAAATATTTAATCTTTAAAACAAAATTGGCCAAACAGAGAAGATGGTAAGAAATCATGAACAGAACCTACAAGAATTATGGGATATCATGAAAAGGCCGAATTTAAGAATTATTGGGATTGAGGAAGGCTTAGAGAAACATACCAAAGGAATGAACAATGAAAAAATGAAATAATGAAATAATCAATGAAATAATATCAGAAAATTTCCCAAATCTGAAGAATGAAATGGAAAACCAAGTACAAGAGGCTTATAGGACTCCAAATATATAAAATTACAACAGACCCACACCAAGGCACATTATTATGAAAATACCTAACATACAAAATAAAGACAGAATTTTAAAGGCCATGAGAGAAAAGAATCAAATTACATTCAGGGGGAAACCAATAAGAATATCAGCAGATATTTCAATCCAGACCCTAAAATCTAGAATGGGCCTGGAACAACATTTACCAAGCCCTGAAAGAAAACGGATGCCAACCAAGAATCGTATACCCAGCAAAACTTACTTTCAGATTTGACGACGAAATAAGATCCTTCCATGATAAACAAAAGCTAAAGGAATTTACAAAAAGAAAGCTGGCATTACAGAACATTCTTAGCAAAATATTCCATGAGGAAGAGATAAAAAACAACGATGCAAATCAGCAAAGGGAGGAACTAGCCTAAAGGAATAGCCAAATAAAGGAGAAACCAAATCATGTCAAAAAACAAAAATGAGTCAAATGACAGGGAATACAAATCATATTACAATAATAATCCTGAATGTTAATGGCCTGAACTCATTGATCAAAAGACATAGACTGGCAGATTGGATTAAAAAGAAAAATCCAACAATATGCTGCCTGCAAGAGACTCATCTCATAGAAAGAGACACCCATAGACTAAAGGTGAAAGGATGGGAAAAAACATACCATGCACACAGACACAGCAAAAAATCTGGAGTATCCATCCTCATTTCAGATAATGTGGACTTCAAGCCAAAACTAGTCAGAAGGGATAAAGAAGGACATGACATGCTGCTTAAGGGAAGCATAAATCAGCAAGACATAACAATCATAAATATCTATGCCCCAAACAGTGGCTCATCCATGTATGTCAAACAAATCCTTCTCAATTCCAGAAATCAAATAGACCACAACACAATAATACTAGGCAGTTTTAACACACCTTCTCACCACTGGATAGATCTTCCAAACAAAAATTGAATAAAGAAACCATAGATCTCAATAACACAATCAACAATTTAGACTTAACCAACATATATAGAATATACCATCCAACAAAGAACGAATACACTTTCTTCTCAGCAGCACATGGATCCTTCTCTAAAATAGACCATATTTTATGCCACAAAGCTACTGTCAGCAAATACAAGAAGATAGAGATACTACCTTGTACTCTATCAGATCATAATGGATTGATTAGAAATAAATGACAGAATAAAAAACAGAAACTTCTCCAATACCTGGAGATTAAATAATACACTATTATATGATGAATGGATAACAGAAGACATCAGGAGGGAAATAAAAAAAAATTCTTAGAAGTAAATGAGAACAAAGACACATATAATCAAAATCTCTGGGACACTATGAAAGCAGTACTTAAAGGAAGATTTATTTGATGGGGCGCATTCAACAAAAGAAGTAGAAATCAACAAATAAACGACTTAACATTACAGCTCAAAGCCCTAGAAAAAGAAGAGCAGACCAACACCAAAAGTAGTAGAAGACAGGAAATAGTTAAAATCAGAGCCGAAATCAATGAAATTGAAACAAAAGAAACAATCGGAAAAATTAACAAAATAAATAGTTGGTTCTTTGAAAAAGTAAACAAAATTGATAAACCCTTAGCCACACTAACAAAGAGAAAGAGGGAGAAAACTCAAATTACTAAAATTCGGAATGCACAATGAAATATCACAACAGACATGACTGAAATAGAAAACATAATTAGAAGTCATTTTGAAAATCTATACTCCAACAAAACAGAAAACCTCAAAGACACCAACAAGTTTCTAGAGACATATGAATTACTTAAACTGAACGAGGAGGACATACACAACTTAAATAAATCAATTTCAAGCAATGAAATAGAAGAGGTCATCAAAAGCCTACCAACAAAGAAAAGCCCGGGACCAGATGGGTTCTCAGCCGAGTTCTACAAAACCTTTAAGGAAGAGCTCATTCCAATACTCCTCAAAGTATTCCATGAAATAGAAGAGGAGGGAACCTTCCCAAACACATTCTATGAAGCCAATATCACCCTGATACCTAAACCAGACAGAGACACATCGAGGAAAGAAAATTTCAGACCAATATCCTTAATGAACAACGACGCAAAATTTCTCAACAAAATTTTAGCAAATAGCATAGAAAAATATATGAAAAAGATAGTGCACCACGATCAAGTGGGTTTTATCCCAGGGATGCAAGGTTGGTTCAACATCTGGAAATCAATAAATGTCATTCACCATATCAACAGACTTACAGTTAAGAATCACATGGTTATTTCAATAGATGCAGAAAAAGTATTCAATAAAATACAGCATCCCTTCATGCTCAAAACACTAGAAAAAATAGGGATAGTGGGAACATTCCTTAACATTGTAAAGGCCATCTACGCTAAACCCGTGGCCAATATCATTCTAAATGGTGAAAAACTGAAAGCATTCCCCCTAAAAAATGGAACAAGGCATGGATGCCCTCTTTTACCACTTCTATTCAACATCGTCCTTGAGACTCTAGCCAGAGCAATTAGACAAACCAAAGAAATTAAAGGGATACGAATAGGAAAAGAAGAACTCAAACTATCCCTGTTCACTGATGACATGATTATATATTTAGAGGAACCTGGAAATTCCACCAGAAAACTTTTAGATCTCATAAGAGAATTCAGTAAAGTAGCAGGTTACAAGATCAATGCTCATAAATCCAATGCATTTTTATACATAAGTGATGAATCTTCAGAAAGAGAAATTAGGAAAACTACCCCATTCACAATAGCATCGAAAAAAATAAAATACTTGGGAATCAATCTCACAAAAGAGGTGAAAGACCTCTACAATGAGAACTACAGAACACTAAAGAAAGAAATTCAAGAAAACCTTAGAAGATGGAAAGATCTCCCATGTTCTTGGATAGGAAGAATTAATATTGTCAAAATGGCCATACTACCTAAAGTGCTATACAGATTCAATGCAATTCCAATTAAAATCCCAATGATGTACCTTGCAGAAATAGAGCAAACAATTATGAAATTCATCTGGAAGAATAAAAAACCCAGAGTATCTAAAGCAATCCTCAGTAGAAAGAGTGAAGCAGGGGGTATTACAATACCAGATCTTCAACTCTACTACAAAGCAATAGTAACAAAAATGGCATGGTATTGGTATCAAAATAGACAGGTAGATCAATGGTACAGAATAGAGAACATGGACACAAACCCAAATAAATACAATTTTCTCATACTAGACAAAGGGGTCAAAAATATGCAATGGAGAAAAGATAGCCTCTTCAACAAATGGTGCTGGGAAAACTGGAAAACCATATGCAACAGAATGAAATTAAACCCCTATCTCTCACCCTGCACAAAACTCAACTCGAAATGGATCAAGGACCTCGGAATCAGACCAGAGACTCTGCATCTTATAGAAAAAAGTAGGTCCAAACCTTCAACTTGTTGGCTTAGGATCAGACTTATTTAACAAGACTCCCATAGCACAAGAAATAAAAGCAAGAATCAACAATTGGGATAGATTCAAACTAAAAAGCTTTCTCTCAGCAAAGGAAACTATCAGAAATGTGAAGAGAGAGCCTACAGAGTGGGAGAATATCTTTGCCATTCATACTTCAGATAGAGTGCTAATTTCCAGAATCTATAAAGAACTCAAAAAACTCTACACCAAGAATACAAATAATCCAATCAACAAATGGGCTAAGGAAATGAACAAACACTTCACAGAAGAAGATATATCAGCAATCAACAGATATATGAAAAAATGTTCAACATCTCTAGTAATAAGAGAAATGCAAATCAAAACTACCCTAAGATTTCATCTCACCCCAATTAGAATGGCAATTATCAAGAACACAAGCAACAATAGGTGTTGGCAAGGATGTGGGGAGAAAGGTACACTCATACATTTCTGGTGGGGTTGCAAAGTAGTGCAGCCACTCTGGAAAGCAGTATGGAGATTCCTCAGAAAACTTGGAATGGAACCCCCATTTGACCCAGCTATCCCACTCCTTGGCCTATACCCAAAGGACTTAAAATGAGCATAGTACAGAGATACAGCCACATCAATGTTCATTGCTGCTCAATTCACCATAGCCAGATTGTGGAACCAACCTAGATGCCCTTCAGTTGATGAATGAATAAAGAAACTGTGGCATATATACACAATGGAATATTACTCCGCAATGAAGAATGATAAAATTATGGCATTTGCAGGCAAATGGATGAAACTGGAGAATATCATGCTAAGTGAGATAAGCCAATCTCAAAAAACTAAAGGACGAATGATCTCGCTGATAAGCGAATGAGGACATATAATGGGGATGGGAGGATTTAGCATTAGGGTTAGGGTTAGGTTTAGGGTTAGGGATAAGGAGGGTGGTAAGAATGGGGAAAGAAGAACTGTATAGAGGGAAAAGAGGGGTGGGAGGGGTGGGAGAGGTGGGGGGAAGGGGAAAAAAATAACAGAATGAATCAAACAATATTGCCCTATGTAAATTTATGATTACACAAATGGTATGCCTTGACTCCATGTACAAATAGAGAAACAACATGTATCCCATTTGTTTATGATAATAATAATAAAAAAAGATGGAGTGGTGAAGAAAGGAGTATTTGTTAGGAATGACTACACAAAACTCCAGTTGGTTTTAGAAGTAGGTGGAATAGTAAACTATTCAACTCCAGTTATTTGTTTGTTTTGACAGTAGGGAATGAGGAAACTGCCAGCTTTCAGATTGCTATGAACAAATGAGAGCAAAGGTATTTAAAAACAAGCATAGATGATAGGAATATGTTTTGGCACCTGATAGTGAATAACTGCCATATTATTTGGAATTTATTTAGAAAGAATTAGGTAGAAATTTTTAAAATTCCAAGGACAGAGGAAGATTTTATATAATAAGTTTTTACTGTAAACAATTCATATTTACAGCATTTGCATCAGTTCTTTCTCCATAATAATTATTTGTATTCACATAGTCCCTTTTTGTTCAGCACAAAAAATTATTATTTCATTTTCTGATTGTCAGCATGTTTCTCTGATTTGTCCTTGGGACATATTTAGAGAGCCCAAGAGGCAAACACTAATTAATCCTGGCAGCATATCTACATAATTTGTTTAATTGAGGTATTGAAATGCCTAGGAATACACTCAATGAAATATAATTTCACTGCAGGAACAAAGGAAAACATTTCGTTCTGTCCCCATGGTTGCAACAAAGCATCATGGGGCAGGACTTGTGAAACAACTCAAGTCATTAATGTCTTGGAATATAGGCATGGTGACCAGAATATCTTTTATGTTCTGTTCCACATAGAAAAAAACTTCTTCACCTACTGTGTAGAATGAGTTTATTGATTGGCAGTGATGCTGAGAAGCAACTCAGTTAATAGCAAATATTACAGGGGTATTTTCATTTTTATCATTTGTCTTCACATGGGAAAGTTACTTCATCCCTGGCTATCTAAACTTATTTAAGTTTTTTTCTCTCAATCTACAAATAATAAAACCAATCTTGCTTTAATCAGATTCAGTTGGTTTCTCTTGAAATGGTGATGGGCCTACGTTCCCCTCCTCTGGAGGTGGGAGGCTAAGTAGTGTGATTGTCAGGATGAGGCAGGCAGTCCTGGGAGTATCATCTACTTGGAGTCATATGCTTAATACCTCTACTCAGTGCTAGCATGCAAATTCCATAGGCAACATCTGTCTTGGTTCTTTTAATTAATATTCTGTTAGCAAGATGTGATTTCCTTGGTTTTCCTTATTCTTTAGAAATTGTTTCTTTTCCTTTTAAAATAAACTTATAATAGCCCATTTTAAGTTTTTGTCTAGGAAATCCAGAAGGTGGGCTTCCTTGTATGCAGTTTCTATTGACTGCTTTTTCTTCACTGCTGTAGGTCTGTCTTTCTTTCTTTCTTTTTTTTTTTTCTTTTGCATATCTCAAATATAATTGTTGAAAATTGAACATTTAACTGATGTAACATGGTAAATTTGGAAGTTGGGTTTACTAATCTACTCAGTATTCATTTTTATGTTGGTACTATTTTCAGATTGTCTTCCTGGAACATCTATTAAATATGAATGCTGTGTACCTTTAGTCTCTTAAGTTCCTAATCAGTCAGCTTATCACCCACTTAATGGTTGGACAGAGATTGCTTTAAACAATTTCACTAATAGATCTGTAAGTTTTTGGTAAGGCCCAGTATGTGGAGGAGGGAGCTTGCTGCACTGTCAGGTAGTTTACAACACTCCCCTGCTCAATTGCGCAGAGTCAAACATGCCATAACAATAACAATCCTCCAAAACATTATGCCACATAAAAAGAGACAGACACAAAAAGTCTTATCATTTCACTTATATGAAATGTTTAGAATAGGTAAGTCCATAGAAACATACTACAAGTTGGAGGGGGTCAGGACTGGGGGACAGGAAACTAAGGAAGCACTGTTTAATGGGCATAGGGGTTTCTGCGAAGTGGTGATGTATGTTCTGGAACTGGACAGGTAGATACTGCACATCATGAATGAAATAGATGCTACTGAACCATTTATTCATTTTATATTATGTGAATTGCATCTCAATAAAAACTTTTCAAAGAGAAAGAAGCTAGTAAAAACAATTGGATGAGGTGGAAGCAGCAAAAAGGCTAGAGAACCAAAGGTATGTGCAAGACCTTTGTATGTACATTCTGCTATAGGTTGTCCTTCAAATTCCATGAGTTTGTATATAAAGTAGTCAAAAAATATAGCTACCTTCATTTTATTAAAGTTTAGGTTTTAAAGAAGTTATTGTGTCACAACACGAAGAATGTTTCTTTGGAAAATAACTTCAAATACTACAAGAAGTTTATTGTGCCTTTAAATGTGTTTTTTTAAAAAAGATATGATCTGTCATTCATTAAAATAATTATTAACTGATCTACTACCACCCAATTGAAATACTGCCTTGAGTTATCCTTACAATAGGAAGACAGGTTATGATGCATTCCAACCTGTTTGACATTCTTGGTTCAGACTTCAGGGCCAAAGCAACAAGTCAAAGCTCACTGCTTACAGGCAAGCCACCCAGGACTCTACCCCAGAATTGAGCTCTAAGAAACCTTATGTGCTCTGAATAAATCAACTCAAATTAAATGACCAAGAAAAATCAAAGAAAAGTTTCTAATTCATTTGTACTTTGATATTAAGGCATCTACATAATTTTTTCAAAAGTTTCATATTGTCACTTTGTTTCTAGATCTTTAAAGAATTTTTAGTTTGAAAAAGATTACCTTTTCATGTGTGAATGATGCACTTAATAGTTTTCATTTCAAGAACCTTCAGCTGATAAGTCCTGAAATAAATTTGAGGGTAGCAAGATATACCTGCATTCTATGCTACATTAGCAAAACTTAAATTTCTGGGAGAAAAACAAACTTCAAGAGCTTCATGATTGCCTCCATCGAAGTCTACAGGCAACATTCAATTTTTTATCAAAAATATGGTTTAAATTAAGATTGCATGGTCATTAGCTAACTTTTTTGAGAGCCACATTTTTTCCTGAAAGTATCCATGTACTATTTCTGTGAGCCAAAATTATTCAATATTTTTTGGCCAAGCTTAATGCTATGTGTAAAGTATGCTCTCATTCTATGTAATAAAGGATATATAACAAATCTTATTTTCCTTTTTAACAAAGATGAAATGAACATAATTAGTATGACTTAAACAGACAAATCACTTAAAATATAAGATATTTGACTGCTATCTACAAATCCACAAATGGATTCAGTTTGTTCTGATGACTTAATTGTAAGGATCAAAATTAGACAAAATGCCTCCTCAATCTTGGTTCATACATGAACCAAGATGGGGGAAATATTTAATAAGGCTAGTATTTTAAAGAAGGAACTGTGACTCTGAAATGCCCAAAAGCAATTTAAAGTAACATGAGTTCTTACTCTATATAATGTAAAAATGCATATTTTCATTTTACTTACAGATTTCTCCATAGAATTGAAGATATGTATAAAATAAGAACTTCAGAGTAAGGAATAGGCAAAAATATGAGGAGATCATAAGTTTAAGGAAAGGAAAGATGTTTGAAAACTGAAATCGGGTCTGTAGACTGCCCAGCTCCTCCAGCTCAGATGCAGGAAAAGTATGGCAAAGGCCATGTGCATGAAGGAATCATCTGGAGCTACTTAAAACACAAAAGAATGGAATGGTTTAGGTGGAACAAATAAGGCAGGACTATTTCAAAGGAGAGAGAATTGTGATTCTGCAACACATACCCTCCAATGCTTCTGAGCAATTTCATCAGGCAAAGAGAAATTTATTTTCTCTCTCTCTGAAAGCCCTGGTACATGTCTACCTGTCATTTCTTTAAATGCTCAAATTTTTAGAAAAGTATATGCCAAAAAGTAAAACAGAAAAAAAAAAGATTGCTAAGAATGGGTTATATATGAGCAAATGAAAAACAATTTTATATGAGAAAAAAGCAATTCAAAAAGTGAAATCCTTGAGTAGAGCATTTAACTGTATTTTCAGGTGTTATGTCCCATTTCCTTCACTGCCACTAAATGGCAGAGAAGGCAGCCAAGTTGGCAATAAACAGACCAGAAACAAGCAGACTACCAGTTACCTTGGGAGTGGATGACAGACACTTACTCAATGAAGAATACGATGCTATAAAAAAATACGACAATACTAAGATTAACAAATAGCCCATATACATAAGTCAGCTGAATGAAAGCTGGTCAGATCAAAAAGCCAGAGAAATTACTCTTAAAATGTAATGTCAATTCTGACTCTTAAACCAGCTGGGCTAGACACATAAAACAATGTGAATGAATCACCCTGATGCTCTTGCAGGAACTCAGTCCCTCACAGGCCTCATAGTTCTTAAAGGACCATGATCTGGCACACCCACTTCACTTCA
This sequence comes from Sciurus carolinensis, assembly GCF_902686445.1. Lineage (NCBI taxonomy): Eukaryota > Metazoa > Chordata > Mammalia > Rodentia > Sciuridae > Sciurus > Sciurus carolinensis. Next base: position 3,177,061 of record NW_025920103.1, read on the forward strand.
AATAAAACCATTCCTACCCTGGGAAAAAGGCCATGGACTTACCATAGATAGATATTTTGAATTCTTAGGTCAAACGGGAAATAGAAGTAGTCCAAGGAGGCTCTTACAACTTACACATTTTTCTGTTCCCTCACAGGTTGGCCAAGGTCACAAAAATCATATATTATGTACACACACACACCATGGAAGTCCCCATGAATTCCCAGCGACAGTCCTTAGGATAATATTAAGTGAACCATGCATTGTATTCACCACCCCTGTCCCCACACTGTGACTAGCACCCAGGGACCGTCCTTCTGGAGCCATCCCCAGACAGGTACAGTATTTCTTTGGCATCTTAGCCCACACTTACCATTCTCAACCAAATACCATCTGCATCTAAACCTCAGTCTATCCCTACTGAAACACAATCACAATAAAAATCAACCTGTTAGTGATGTAAATAAATTTTGTTGCCATATTTAATTTACTCTGGAGTATGACCAACAATAATATTCCTATCACATTTTTATATGTTACAAATCATAACACCTAATTAATCCCATAGCAGGATGGATATGAGAGGTCAGTAAAGTCAACAATAAGCCAAGAAAATTCAAAATAGATAATATAACATTTGTTAGGGAACAGGTGGGATCAAGGAAGAGAAACATAAACAATGGATTGGACAAAAAGTACAGCAAAGGTAAGGAAAAGGGGTCGCAGAACAAGTAAAAGGTAAAAATACTTTCTATATATTTTATTTTAGTTGAGCAAGGAAAAACACAAGGGGTTCATTTGATCTAATAAGATAATAAACACAATAAGGACTATGAGTTTTAAAATAAGACACTGTGATAACCACTTTATATACATTATCTCTTATAATTCTTACAAAAACCTTCTGAAAATGATTCACTTTGTTTAACAAGTGGGCACCTGAAACGCAGACAAGTTACACAGGTTGGCCAAGGTCACAAAAATCATAATGGCAGAGCCAGGATTTGAATGCAGCTCTAAAGTTCATGATACTTTCATGTTTCAATGACAACACATTTTAAAGATGACTTTAAAACTTATCTTTTATGCATACCAGCTTTAACAAGATACATTCACATGTGCTTATATGTGAATTAATCTCTCAGATACATTCAGTGAAAAAGGACAAGTACACCAGGGTCAGCTTGCAAAGTAATAGTATGTTACCGCATGTACAGAGTCAAAGGATTGGGGAGAAAGATAAATGTGGCTATATATGCATAAAATATCACAGAATGAAAGTTTTTGAAACAGGAATAGAGAGTGTCCCAAGCAGAGGGAACTATGGGACTGAGGATAAGAAAAGCACACATTTTCACTATTACTTTGGTTTGATAAGAATTTTACCTACTTGAGTAATTTTCAGGAGTAAGTACTACTTAATAAAATGACATAATTGCAAAAACTCAAATTCTGTCATGAAAGGATACCTCAGCCTCCTTGTTTCCCAAGTTAAATAAAGAGCATTAAGAACAACAGAGTCATGCTTATTTTAATTGAGAATCATTTTTTGATGTTTTCACCTGCAAATGTGACTATTATGGATACACTTATATCCTAAATATAAATCAAATGTGCAGTCATGCATGAAAAGAAAAATCCAGCTCCTGTGAACACAGAAGGAAACTGCAAAAACCCTAGTGGAGATACAGGAAAGCAAAACAGCTACATTATTATAACAAAAAAAGAAAGAAAAAAAGAATAACCACCTATACATAAGTGTTGATAAAAGCTTTATCTGTAATAGTCAAAATGTGGAAACAACTTGCATGCTCTTAGTGAATGAACAGTTCAAAAAACTATGGTACATAAACTCCATGGAATACTGCTCAGTAAAAAGGAATCAACTATTGATATATACAACAAACTGAATGAATCACCAAAGAATAACATTTTTTAAATCAGTAAAGCTTTCATGGTGTATTTCTATTTGTAAATCATTCTTGAAATGATAAATTCATAAAAATGGAAAAGGGTTAATTGTGGCCAGGAGTAGTGGGGAGGGCAGCAGGAGAAAATAGGTGTGGCTCAGAGGTCAACATGAGGGTTCCTTCTGATGGAAATTGTCTATATCTGAGTTAGATCATCTTTAATGTCACAATGTGACACCCGGGGGGGTCTATATATAGTGGGCAGAGGATGTCTCTCTCTTTTTTAACACAACTACATATAAATCTACAGATGTATCCAAATAAAATTACCTTAATTGAATAAATAAAACTTTAAATGTCTGAATCACACTCAAGTGTTATACAAGTGATTTTCATCCTAAAATTACCCACGTTTTCCTTAGAAGGCTGGTAAAACAAGCTTGAAAAGTGAAAATGCATAAACAAAAATCACCAAAGGTACTTTCTAGATGGTTCATAAAAATGTCTTTTAGGAAGAAAACTGGTTGTACACCCAAATAATTCTTAGTAAATATTGTTTTCTTCAAGTTAATTATACATTTCAATACTACTTCACAGTGCAGATTGTTCATATGCCAAATAAATGCAAATTTATTTTCTATAAATTAATGAATTTGAAACCATGTGTTCCTTCAGAAGTGTAGGAGGAAAACAATAAATTAAACTTGAAAATATTTAAGCCTTACTATCTTAATGGAGCGTGTAATGATACATGAATATATGAACAAAAATTTGTTCCTTTAGCTCTGGTGCATCCAAGAATAATTATGAATTATTCAATCCACAGATTCCATTTGACAAAATGACTCAGTTCTTTTCTCACACACTAAATCATTAGGCAAAAATTACAGATATAAGTGAAATAAAATTTTACAAGTAATGGAAGAGTTAACCAGAAATACAACAATTTTTTTTTCATGCAGCAAAACATGGAAGGAAGGATTTATGAAAGCCTGAGGGAGAGAACTCAGAAAACATTAGATAAGCATTAATTTAAATGTTATGTTGTCAAGCTATCTGCCATAATTGAGTTCAGACCTTTAAAATGCTATCAAATGGAAATCACTGACTCACCTAAATCACCTTCACCTGACACAGAACAGAGCCAATGCTGGCAACTTCCATCAAACCCAGAGTACAGTTTTCTAGTGTGACAGTATTTCAGGATAGAGGTAATGAATACTACAGTTAATTTTTCTAAAGCAGTTACAAGTTTACTAATGTGTTTTGACCAAAGAGGGGTCTTCTGTGAAAGACACTACCTAGCAGACTTGATAAAGGTTTAGTTGAGAAATTCAGATTTAGGTGGGAAAGCTCTTGCATAAGAGACTACATCTTCCTCTAAAAAAAGGTCAATTGATAGCAGCAGATCCTCCTTCCCTATTTTAGAGATCACCTCTGTATTCTAAACAGAAGTCAACAGAGGGAGAAAGAGCAGAGTGGCAAAGCTGTGGATCCTGAAAGTTTTATTTCCGGGATTTTACAACACCCACTTAGGGTGGGGAACCAGGCCTCAGGGGACATGGAGGATGGGGTCCAGGGCAGAGGACTGAAAGAGTAGGTTGGGTGACTGGCACTTGACAACTGAAGTCCACCACAGGTGTCACTCATCATTAGTTAACAAGACTGTGGTGCTGAGACTCAGACACTAATCAACCCATCTTTTATCAGAGTAATGGGACGGTACCAGGATGTTCTTTTAAGGAGCAAATGGCAGGAATCACAATTTTGAAGGTTTCACGTGTTTTCACTGAAGGACAATACAAGCTGCCAACAGGGCACACACTCTAAATGGCTAAGTTTCCATCTCATTTGATTTCTGCACAGATTAAAGGCACACTGAATTAACCCACCTGTGGGAAGTCATCCTTATTTAATAGAATCAGACTAGGTCAAGTCATGGGATGCAGAGGTCTGACTTCTAGGAACTGCCAGGAAGCATGAGGCACTGCATGGGAGTGGTTCCCTGTCTCCTTCTGGAATATTCCCCTTAAGCAAATGGTTCCCTTAACTCCACCCTATTCTGTCCACCACAGAAGAAGTTCCTCCCAGACCTTGCTTCCTTTACCCATATATTATAGATAAAAGAGAGTTGGGCGAGTTGTTGTAAGAGGGCAGAGCTGGTATGACCAGACCCATCATGTCCCCTCTCATTTAAAAGAGCATTGACTCTTGTGTGTTTGAGTTGATAAGTTTTTTGGGTAATAGAAAAACCACCAGCATCATCCTCAGGCATTTATCCCTTTTCTTAGCCACGTGGTACATGGCAGAGAGGACTCCACACACTGACCCACTGCCTCTAGGCTTAGTGATATACAATCCTGACCCTGGTGGTTCAGAGGGAAAGTCCAGGACACAGAAGCTTGTGCTCCAAAGTTTGAGATACTGCACCCCTGGGATGGGAGCCACAAGCTGGAGTCCATCCTAGGCCACCCATGTGGCACCCTGACCTGTGACCCCCACACCAGTCCACCATGCTTGGCCCACAAACAGGCCCACAACCCCTGGTGAAGTAAGCACTCTAGAGGTGAGAGGCTAGCATTTTGTGAAAGGAGGGCTGGAGAGTGACAGACTACTGTTGCTGGGTGTTGGCCTGGAGGAGCCTGGGGGCATGCAATGGTCATATATGTGAAACACATGGACAGGAAGTTTAGTCAGGGAGTATGTCCAGAAGTCCAGCACAGTGCTGACTGTCCAGGAATTATTTGATGCAGATTTCTTGGAGTTGTTGTGTTGTTCCAGTAAAAAAAAAAAAAAGAAAAAAGAAAAGAAAATTCAGGCAGGAGCATGGGGAGCAGGTCACTGGGGTTTGAGGTTTGAGAGTGGTAGTTGGTGCCTCTTTACAGAACACCAGTGGTAAGCTAGTTCAGTATTAGGATCTGAGAACCACCCTTCACAAGCCTGAACAGGAAAGGAAAGGTGGGGAAACTGAGGCCTGAGGACAACAGCCAAGTAGAGCAGATGGATTAGGTAGATTGACTTACACTACCAGAAGCAGGATAGTCCACAATGGCCATCTGCAGCCTGGATAACTGGAAGAACCAGTAGCTACACAGTCCATGAGGTAGAAGCCCCAGAACAAGAGGAATCAACAGTGCTACACTAATCTGAGACCAAAGTTTCTAGAAACTTCCTGGAGAATCACTGGCAGAGTCTACTTTGGAATAGTGAAGAGTTGAGAGTCTGATATCTCCAGACGATCAAAGCAGCAATCAAGAGCCCATTCAAGAAGACTTGAGCTTGCATCTGCTTCCACTTCATTATTCTTCCAACTTTTATTCCATCCAAGCCACCATCCTATTGGGCAGTGCTGCCCATGCTTAGGGAAGTTCTCCACTTCAGTTCACAATCCCACATTCCAATCATTCTTAGACAAACCCTTGCTGACACTCCCAGAAGTATCTTAATCATCAGCATCTCTTTTTTTTATTGAATCATTTAGAAATGTTTATTAAATGTCAGTAATTTTCACAAAGCAAATTTTTAATAGCAAAAGGCATTCTTTTTTTTTTTTTGCAAAATATGTACAAAAGTAAAAAGCCTTACTGAATAGCAACTCATTTTGTAAAAACCAAACCATCTTTTCCTCTTTTAGACCTCCATCAGAAATAATTTATTGCCAATCCTGAACTACAGCACTGACCAAAAAAAATTTACAACAATATCAAATAATGTGCTTAGTTCTTGGAAGGTTATAAAAAATTCTATCAAAAACCCTAAGCCACAAATACTTTTATACAGAGCTAATACAAATTATGTTTTGTTAGGTACAGTATCTACGAGGTTGTTACAAAATAGACTTTTTGATAAGGCTTCTTGTGGTAAATGAGCTCTCCACAGCATGTCAGAGTAGCAGAGAAAATCATTTTAAACATTTTGCGATTCTGCTTTCAAGAAAGAAGTCAAGGGTAAATGGCATAGTTTGTTGCACTGTTACACATACTTAATGAGAATTAGTCCCTTCCCCCTCCCCTTTATTCCTGGTACCATCAAATAGCTTGCCTGAGGACAAATTCATCACTCACTAAAGAAATATCATAAACAAGCGTTCTAAATACAAACCAAAATCACATACCAAGTAAGTAGTTTATTACTGTCACTGATACTCATCAACAGGAAATTCACACCCAGTAGGTCCCAGTAGACTTCTATCCATCTGTAAATATCCATCATTTACAGATTTGTATAGGTCACAAAAATCTCTGATCAACCCAGAAAATACTGCTCTATCATTAATGCTTTGAAACAACAATCAATGTTGTGTAAAGTTCCAGCATTTAAAACCAGATGGTTAGACTTGAATGCCACCAGGGCGAACATATTAATTTAAATGCTGACCATAAATTCACATACAGACATAAGAATGCTAGTGGTACAATGTACTTCAAATGATGTTAACAGTCACAGGCCAGTCCAAGGCTAATAACCACTTGATGGTACTTGAAAAAGCCAAAGAAAAACTGGCTTACAATGTTCCGGTTTAGATGCAGACCTCAAACTCTAGGGTAGATTGGTTAAGCCCTAACCTCGTACCATAACGTAAGGGGCATGTATGCAGCATCTGCTTCATGTGGAACACCAGGACACATCCACACCCACTCAACCTCGCCCTCATCTTTACTAGACCGAAAAGCTGACCTGTGTTCTAGCATTAGGAAAAACAAAACAACAAAACAAAACAAAACAAAAAAAACAGTACTTTTAGTCAAGCAGCACAACGTGAAGATCATCCGATTTGCGGGATTGAACAAGCTGAAACAATGGTACAGAGGCCAGGTGACCAGCACAAGTCGGACTTCCAAGGGAAGAAAACATGCAAAACTTTTGTTCTTGGTTCCTTTAGTAAAATTAAAAGAAATGAAAAGGTAACAGAGTGACTTTCTCTAGATTTATTAGGGAGTTCTGTTACAAATGTTTGACTGGACTTTACAGGCATGACTGTATGATTCCAACAAGAAATGAAGAGTTAACACTGATATTTAGCCTTCTCATTACATATACAGAAATAACATTGCTACAAATTGCAATGGAGGGTAACTTGTTTCAAAAGGCTCCTTTGGGGTTTTGTCTAAATGTATCGTTAAATAATGAAAGCACCAATTTGAGGGTTTCTGAAATAGTGATTTGAACTTCAAGATATAATAGCATAAGTTGCTAACTTCATTCTTCATATAAATAAGGCATAACCAGATGTGAATACTAATGCTGAAAAATACATTTTCTCAAAAGCACAAGATACAAGTATTTGGGCACACATTGAAAGTTAAGATTTAATTATAGGGCACATGATTCCTATTGAATCTTAATCAATACTTGTAATATCTTCTGGTATTAAGGTGGTCTTATTTCCTTCCACTTTTTTGCTTTGTTTTTTGGTACTGGATTAAATGTCAGGGGCACTTCACCAATGAACCACATCCCCAGCCCTTTCTATTTTTTATTTTGAGACAGGGTCCTGCTAGGGCCTTGCTTGGTTGCTGAGGCTGCCCTCGATCTTGCAATCCTCCTGCCTCAGCCTCCCAAGCTGCTGGGATTACCGGCGTGCGCCACCACATCTGGCCCATTTTCTTCCCCTTTAAACCAACCACTGCCACCAACCAAACAAGATTTCCATCAAGGGTCTCCACTGGAGAGATTAACCAGAGAACCCTGTCTAGGTAAAGTACCCATCAGTGCAACTTAAAACAAAAACAAACGATCACGTTCATTCCACGCTGTGTCTTCTTTGGTTGCAGTAGCTCATTAGCTATCAAGAGCCCTTTTCAGATATAAAACTGAAATGAAGACTTCAACTTAATACAATATTTGGCAGGAAGCAACAATTCAGGCTATTAAAAATAATATTTAAGTGGCAGAGGCATGCCTTGGATTACTTAGATCTTGAATTACTTAGAACTTCAGAAAACATTTGACAAAACCCTTTCTCTATAAAAATTAAGGTCTAATTTGTGTTGTTCTATGATTTATAAGGCAACTCTGTATAATTTCTTCAAGGTCAACAAAGACACTTGTGTGAGATTTCTTCAGATAAATGAGAAGGCATTCAGAGTGAAGAACAGAAAGTAATACAGAAGTAGGCACATTTTATTCCAAATCGTAACTAAAGATTTGGAAAATTGAATACATCAAAGAACTTTTAAATCTGAGTTACTTTTTAGAGATTGGGGGAAGTTAGCATAGTGAAAAGAGCACATTTTCAGTTCTGTTCATTAAATTTCGACTCCCTCTTCACATAGTGGTACTTTAACTCAAAGGGATGTACTTTCATGATATAGGTATAAGATTTCTTTCAAATGGTTTAAAAATATAGCACATAAGAACATGTGGACTGAAGCCTTTAGGTTGGACCTCACAGTTCTACTGAATGTCTAAGTAAGGCTGTATAAATTAAATAGAACTTACTGCCTCAAAATAGATTCTAAGTCCTATTTTAAAAGAACATTGATTCTGAGACATTGCACACATCAGAAGAAAACTGCAAATGACACCACATCTCATTGGTGTTTTAATGTTTCTTGGTGGTAACTAAAATGGGGAAACTTGGTAATTTCTGCTTTGTCAGGCAATACTTATGCTTCTTATCAGATCTTAAAATAGCTTCAATAAGACTAAGTTGTCCACTTTCTATAGGGAACTGACTGCAGCCTTCACTGTAGTTAAATATTTGTCTTGGCCATTCAATAAAACTATTTGCTAAATTTACAGTAGGCTCTACTGAACAGACCAAATGTTACTGTGCACATACTCAGATATTTATTAGCACTGGGGTTATGCTAACCCTGTAAATTTAAACAATATATTCTATTCTTTTTGGCAAGAAGAACTAGTAGAACTATTAAAACATGCACAAATTATGCTATGAACACCTGCATTTACCATGTTGGGCTATGTGTCTGAAGCTCATGTATTACCAAGGCATGAGAACACTGGGATTCATATGGATATGATGACAGTGAAACTCCAAATGCAGGAAAAGTGAGGATGTCAAGAACAAATCCCTGGTTAGCACACTGCAAGGTCTACCTCTCCTACCCGACAGCAAGACAGAACAAGAGTCACCGTCTAGAAAAGGACAGGCGATCCACAATGTTGACCGATCTTTCAAGGACCAATAAAATACCTGAGAACACAGTCAGCTATACAGTAAAGTGATAGATATCACAGTCTTAATCACAATTTTTAGGAAAAGCAGAAAAGCTGTCAGACTTTGCAAACTGCTTCCAGCTTTGTACATCTGTATCTTGAGTCCAACTCAACACTACATACAACTGACAGGCAGTACTGCACACCAGCCACTCTGCTGATCTGTCCGAGATCAAAGCTACTCCACGGGAATGGCTGAATGGGGTAAGCGAGTGGGAACTGAAGAAATTACTACTTATCCTTAGAAGCATTCTGAAAACTTTAAAATTTACCTTGATAAAGCTGGCATCTCAGAAACAATAATTACACAAACATGTACACAGTGTATCTTTCCAGAGACACACCAAGAATGAACAGGAATCTCAAATAATGCCTTCTTGAATAGTCCGACAGGAAAACACTGCCCTTGGCAAGCTCCAAACAAACAGAAGGATCCCTTAAAAATGCCACAGTTTGTTGTTGCTGGGGATGGGACAGAGAAGCAAAAGAAAAAAGTGACCCACGTGGCATCCTGGACCAGGCATGTCGATTTGTTACCTAGTTGCTTGCAATCTTTATTCGCTGCTTTGGCCAAAACATATGGAATATTAAATTACATGATTATGAAGTAGGAAAAAGGCAAACTGTATGCCTTTCATTACTTTTGACACTATGATAGCACTTGCTTGACTTTTGCTCCCTGGTCCCATTCCCACCAGGCCAGAAATCCTTATGTAAACTTTAAACTCTCAGAATATTACCTTCAGAAATCATAGGAATTTTAAAACAGAACAACTGTGGTGTATATGGGCAACTGCAAACACATGAAGGTTAGACCTGCATAAATCGACAGATGCCACTCCTCAGATAAAACCCTTCCCCCAGTGCTTTCACAACAGGAGTGGCCCTCGGCGGGGCCCCAAGTGTCATGGCTCTGTGTGGGGCATACAGAAGATCTCTTCCCCACACTGGAGCCTAAATTCCCAATGGCATTCCTGCAAGTATTCAAGGATGCCATCTACACTTGGCACCACAGAACTCTGTTGAAAAAGCGGAAGAATTTAAAGCCTGAAATAGACCTAGTCAGAGGTGGCCAGGAAGTTACAAGTGGACTTGAGTGGGTGCCATGGTGAGACCAATCAAAGCCTGAATCCCAGCAGACACTGGCAATGTGTGATTCTGCAGTGTTCAGCCACAAACCAAAGGCCGAAGGACTAAGATTTCCAAAATGTTAAACATAGAATCAAGACTTTTCTAATTCTTGTTGTAAACTGCTATTTTAAAAAACAAGACAAGACAAACAGAAAACAATCAAAAACACAAAAAGGTATTAAAATAGCAAGTCTTTTGTACATCACTGTAGCATAAGCTGCTTGAGGTTGTCATGAAGAATAGTACCCTTCACATCACGGAAGATGAGGCGGATATTTTCCGTGTTGATAGCAGTGGTGAAGTGGTGGTACAAGGGCTTCTGCTGCTGGTCCCGGCGTTTGTTCCGGAAACACTCCACCAGGAATTTTTGGACGTCTCTTAAGCAGTGTGGATCCCCTTCAAATTCTAGGAAATAGTCTTTGATGCTCACAATTTGCACCTTCTCCTCAAGCAAGTCTGTCTTGTTTAAGAAGAGAATTATGGAGACATTGCTGAAAACCCGGTTATTGACAATTGTTTCGAAAATGTTCAGAGATTCTGTAAGGCGATTGGTCAGTCGATCTTCCATAAGCACCTGGTCAAATTCACTTGAGGAAACAAGAAAAAGTATTGATGTCACACTGTCAAAGCATTCAAACCAACGTTTCCTTTCTGATCTTTGACCACCTACATCAACCATTTTGAAAGGGGCATTTTTAATTTCAAAGTTGTACTCATGAATGCCTTTGGTGGGTCTTCTGGCAAGCAGAATATCTTGCTGTGATAGAATGTAATCTGGTTCTCCAAGTTTATCCAAGTTATCCAGGAAATATTTTACAGATTCACCCAGTTGGAATTCTTGTCGCCGGTCATAGGCATTTTGTATCCGCTGTCCGCCCATAAGGCTCTTATAGCAGGAAGATATTGTAAAAAGACCCGCGTCTCCACCATTCCCTGGGCAGCCATGGGGGCCCGGGTGTCAAATGCCATCAACTTGTCTCCATGTAGCTGGTTTTCGTTATCTCCCCAAGGAATATGAAGCTTCTCTCGAGCATCTACCAGTACCCTCATACCTTTGATCACGTTGCTGTAGATGGTGGGGCGGAACGCCTCGCGTGCGCGCTGGTCGAAGTCCTGCCCGTGGATGATCCGCATCTGCTTCAGGAAAGTGGACTTGCCGCTCTCGCCCACGCCCAGCAGCAGGATCTTCACCAGCCGCTTCACGTAGGTCTTCTCCCGTGACAGGCATTTGTCGATCTCCTTGGACTTGCGCTGCTGCTCGGCCTCGCCGCTGGTGAGCACGCAGCCGGGGAAGCACACGGACAGCACGGACTGCGACGGCAGGAAGTCTGCCATCTTGCCACCGCTGCTGCCCCCTCGGCGGGCCCCTGCGCTTCCCTCCACCTCCTCCACGGGCTGCGGGCGGCTCCGGCCTCAACAGCATCTCTTAATCCAATCAAGTTGGCAATTCAAATTAACAATTAAAAGTCCACCCCTTGTCAAATTTATATCCAGACTTGATTGTTTACATCATACTTAATTTCCAAATCCACACAATAACAGTTCATAATTCCACCTAACATAATAGTCCTTCGTACAACTGAAAACATACTAGTTCTTTCCCCAGAAAAGAAAAAAAAAATGAAAAGCATTATTGATGTTAATTCGATCAATAGTACATTACATAATGAATAACAGGAGAGTAACAAACATTTTCTCTTAATGCCTGTGTAAGTATACACAAACATATTCTTAAGGGAATGGGGAAGAAATATTCACAGCAACTACAATCCTTGTTTCTGTAACTGGTAACGTGGTCATAGTTGGTATTTATGACAACATTTTTCTACACATTTTGTATTCCCTCAAACTTCAGCAAGCACTTCAGCAGATCTTGGCTCTTTACCTGGAGGTGTGACCACACCTTCATTCCTGAAGGGACTTAAGCACTTGTTGCCTTGCCTACATTGGGTTGTTGTAGTTTCCCACTGACCTTAATAACAGGACAGGGTAATACCAAGAGACACCCCAAGGGATCTCCTGTACTCCAGGACTATGCTTCCTTACCTCCATTGTGGAGTGACAGTCCAATGTCCCCCTTGGTAATCTGGGTCAATCACCCCCACCAGCACCATAGCTCCCTTCATAGCCTGTTGACTCAGAGGCATGAGGAACCCAAAGTGGCCAAGGGAAAGTTTTAACTTCCAATTTAATGAAATCATTGTTATGTCTCCTGACTGAAACATTCCTCTTTCTGGAACTAAGACTTCTAGACCTGCCGAGCATAAGGTTATAGGGACAAGAAGGAAAGTCTTTCCTACTGGGTTACTAGGGGTAATGACAAGTAGTGTAACATGCTGTTTTCACCCCCTGATTCCTGGACCCATGAATTCTAGTGATAGGAGAGATGCTGATTCAGAGTATAGAGAGCCTTCTGAAGAACCTTGCCCCATCCCTGCAAGGTATTACCACTTAACTGGTGCTGTAATAGCACCTTCAAAAGTTCATTCCATTGTTCTATCAAACAAGTTACATCAGGATGGTGGGGAACATGGTAAGCCAAGTGAATTCCAAGAGCCTGAGCCCATTGTCTCACGTCTTTGGTTGTTTAGTTCCTTGGTCCAAAGCAATGCTGTGTGGAATACCATAATGATAGATAGATAAGGCATTGTCTAAGTTCATGGAAGGTTGTTTTGATTGAAGCACTATGGATAGGGAAGGCAAATTCATATCCAGAATAAGAATCTATTTCAGTAGGGACAAACCACTGTCATTTCTATCATGAAAGAGGTTCAATTTAATCAACCTGCAACCAGGATGCTGGTTGATATCCCTAGGGAATGATATCACAATGAGAGCTAAGCATTGTCCTCTGCTGCTGGAAAATTGGGCACTCAGAAGTAGCTGTAGCCAAATCAGGCTTGGTGAGTGAGAGTCCATTCCACTGAGCCCATGCATAACTGCCATCCCTGCAACCATGAAAACTTTGTTCCTGAGTCCATTGGGAAATGACAGGGGTGGCTGGGGACAGAGGCTGATTATTATCCACATATCAGGTAATCCCATCTACCTGATTATTAAAATCCTCCTCTGCCGACCATTTTGTGGGTATTTACATGATACACAAATATCTTCACATCCTTTGCTCATTTACAGTTTTATCCACATACCTCTTCCCCAAATGTCCTTGTCACCAATTTTCATATTATGTTCTTCCAAGTTCCCTTACCAGCTAGCCAAATCATTGGCTACAGCCCATGAGTTAGTGTACAGCTGCACATTTATCCATTTTTATCTTCCAAGCAAAATGCAAAACTAGATGCCCTGCCCAAAGTTTTGTCCACCGTGAAGGCCTCTCTTCATTAATGTCCTTCTGGGTTATTTCAGAAATGAGCAATAGTGCTACAGCTGTCCACTTCCAGGTCATACCTGTGTATCATGCAGAACCACTCATGAACCAGGTCCTAGTCTTCTCCTCTTCTGCACCCTTCAAGTCCTTGATGGTGACACTGATCTCTGCAATCCCTCCAGGAATACAGTATTGCTTTTGAGTCACTATTTTCCCAGGTTTAGGCAACTCCAGAGGCTTCCATTTGACTTTTCCCACCATAATAGCCCTCACTTCACAGGGTAGGAATCCAATGTTTGAGTTTTGCCAAGTGCTAAGTATATCTATTCCAATTAAACTTTCAGAGATTGGGGAAATAACCGCATGATGATTTTGGAGGATAACTGAACCCACTGTGAGTCAGACCTTGAACAAAACTCCATTGATCCCCTGACCTGATTAAGCCCCTACTTTTAGTGGAGGGCTACAATAACATTTTTAGTGAATATCCACATAGTGCTATTCTTTCTTGCCATCTTACTTATGTAAAAGCATAGGGCTAATAAACTTGCTGACACTGCAAAAAAAAAAAAAAAAAAGATCAACCATAGCATGGCCCATGTCTTAAACAACCAGTAACAGATATGGGAAAACAAAACAAAACAAAACAAAACAAAAAACAAGTGAAAGAGAATGAGTAAATCAGGGAAACATTGAAACAGACAGACCTTCATATACAAATTTCTTCCACTTACTTTATCTTTCACAGACCAACTCCAACTGCAAGATTGTATAATGATCCAGAAAGATTTTCAAAAGCCAGATAATTATATTAAAACATTATCTTAGACAGACTTATACCTGTATATGGCCCTTTAACTTACTTTACCTCTGACAGGCCAACTCCATTTGCAAGACTGTTCAAAAAAGAGACAGAGACAACTAGAGAGGAATTCAAAAAACATGGAGGACAAGCAAAAACCTTTAAATTTCCTAGGATTTTTCCCAAGAGACTATTTATAGGTCCAATGCAATATCGGTCATGTCATTAAAGGAGCAGTAAGGGATCCAAACAAAACAAAACACAGACAACAAGAGAAAATTCCCAAACCCAAGGCCAACAAACAGTCGAGAACCTAGGACAGATCAGATAGGTTAACTATGACTTCTACACCATTGGTATCATAGATGTCCCCATAATGTGGTGTGATGGGCTGACAGAACTAGCTCCATGAGAATGTTATAGGCCAGACTATAAGGGAAATAACTAAACAGATTCCATTTTGCTCTGAGACTCCATGTTATGTAGGAAATAAGCTTCTCCCATGGGAACACCCTGCCTCTGTACCCATCATCAGTTACTTAGCATGAAATGGTTAACAATACAGAATGATAATTTCTATGTAAAGAAAAATTGCTCTCTTTTGATTCCTATTGCTCCTAAACAATGTACCATGTTAACAGTGATTGTGTGGATGTTAGTAACCATTCTTTAGTTTGTACCTAGGTAAGGGTCATTTTGACCCACGTTCCCCTCTGTTGATGATCTCATGATGTTCATGTGTAATTTTGAATCATAGCAACAGACACTTATGATTAATGTAATTTTTGGTATAAGAACCCCTACAACCCTGTCAGGACTGTTCTCCCAATAGCCATTTTTTGGGGCATTGTGTGAGACAGTCAGTCGGATGGCTTAATAAAGACTCTCAAATTTGGACTTCTCAGTGGTGATTGGTCTGTTTTAAGCTGCGCCTCATAACAGTGGGACCAGATGTTCCCACAAAGAAGAACCAATATTTAGAATGAAGGGTCATGGCGTGCATGCCAAGGGATTTACCAGATGACCAAGAGTGTTATGACTTACTGAGTTCAGTTTCCTTTTTCTCAAAGTGGACCATGATGGAGCAACCTGTACAATTCGGGGAGAGAAGGAGAAAGTTCCCTGAAGCAATAGGAGCTTCAGCAGCTGCTCAATTCCTCCCTTTACTCACAGGAGTTGCTCCTCTGGTTCTACCTGAAGCAAACTCACTTGTCTTCTAACTCTCCAGTATTTGGCTCTGAACAATTTCACCAGCACCTTGCATCCTCAGCATGGAAATGGGGTTTCTTGAAGAGCCAGATCTATCCAAGAAAACTAGAACAGGGGCTGCTCTTGGGTCCCACCCTGGGACAAAAAAAAAAAAAAAAAAAAAAAATATATATATATATATATATATATATATATATATATATATTACTAAAATCTAAGTCTTTGCCCCTGATGCCAATCCATTAACGAGGAGAAAATGAAAATTTTTGAGAAAAAAGAAAAGGAAGGATAGAACCAGCGACAAGCCCCCGAACCAACGGAGAGCTTCAATCCGCAAGCAGCCTCTGGGATCAGGGCAGGGCAGCCAGAGACCTCTTCAGGTGGCTCTGCCCACTCCGGCCTCAGGCTCTCTTCACAGGACAATCCAAGATGGCAGCCTAGAGGGTGACTGCACCCCCAGTCGATCCAGAACCCAGGAGTTAAGAAGGGGAGGCATTGACAGACTCAGACTGAAATAGAGCCACAGGTGAGTCTGCCCACTGGGTAAAGCTCGGCCCGGGTGGCAGGCCCAGATAGAGATGGCTTATCGGAGCCGGGCAGGGCAGCTAGAGTCTTCCCAAGGTAGCCTTCCACACTCCGAAAGTGGGCTCCTCCCACAAGGCCAGCTGCACAGTGCAGGTCCACAGTGAGAGCATTTCCACACAGAGCCAGTTCCAAACCGTGGAACCAGTAGGGGGCTAGGGGCAGTTTTCTTTGGATGCGCTGCATTATCAGATTCCTCCAAGACATCAGGCTACTGAAGGCTGGGAGGTGATACACCGGAAATCTACCGGGACACTATAAGCCAATAGCGGAAAACTGCAATATCTCAGGGTCCCACTGACACCTGACCAATATGAGAAAACAAGGGAAGAAAATGTCCCAAACAAACCTAGATACTACATCAATAAAACCCAATGACAGCACAGCAGAAGAAATGTCAGAAAGGGAGTTCAGAATGTACGTAATTAAAACGATCAGGGAAGCTAATGAGGAGATGAAAGAGCAAATGCAGGCATTGAAGGAGGAGATGAAAGAGCAAATGCAGGCATTAAATGATCGCACCAATCAACAGTTAAAAGACCAAATACGGGAAGCAAGAGATCATTTCAATAAAGAGTTAGAGATACTGAAAAAATAACAAACTGAAATACTTGAAATGAAGGAAACAATAAACCAAGTTTAAAACTCCATAGAAAGCATAACCAATAGGATAGAACACCTGGAAGACAGAACTTCAGACATTGAAGACAAATTATTTAATCTTGAAAGCAAAGTTGGCCAAACAGAAAAGATGGTAAGAAATCATGAACAGAATCGACAAGAATTATGGGATATCATGAAAAGGCCAAATTTAAGAATTATTGGGATTGAGGAAGGCTTAGAGAAAAGAATGAACAATCCAAAAGACAAACCAAAAGAATGAACAATCTATTCAATGAAATAATATCAGAAAATTTCCCAAATCTGAAGAATGAAATGGAAAACCAAGTACAAGAGGCTTATAGAACTCCAAACATACAAAATTACAACAGACCCACACTAAGGCACATTATTATGAAAATACCTAACATACAAAATAAAGACAGAATTTTAAAGGCCGCGAGAGAAAAGAATCAAATTAAATTCAGGGGGAAACCAATAAGAATATCAGCAGATTTTTCAATCCAGACCCTAAAAGCTAGAAGGGCCTGGAACAACATATACCAAGCCCTGAAAGAAAATGGATGCCAACCAAGAATCGTATACCCAGCAAAACTTACCTTCAAATTTGATGATGAAATAAGATCCTTCCATGATAAACAAAAGCTAAAGGAATTTACAAAAAGAAAGCCAGCATTACAGAACATTCTCAGCAAAATATTCCATGAGGAAGAGATGAAAAACAATGATGCAAATCAGCAACAGGAGGCGCTAGCCTAAAGGAATAGCCAAATAAAAGAGAAACCAAATCATGTCAAAAACAAATATGAGTCAATTGACTGGGAATACAAATCATATCACAATAATAACCCTGAATGTTAATGGCCTGAATTCATCAATCAAAAGACACAGACTGGCAGATTGGATTAAAAAGAAAAATCCAACAATATGCTGCCTGCAAGAGACTCATCTCATAGAAAGAGACACCCATAGACTAAAGGTGAAAGGATGGGGAAAAACATACCATGCAAATGGACACAGCAAAAAAGCTGGAGTATCCATCCTCATTTCAGATAATGTGGACTTCAAACCAAAACTAGTCAGAAGGGATAAAGAAGGACATTACATGCTGCTTAAGGGAAGCATAAATCAGCAAGACATAACAATCATAAATATCTATGCCCCGAACATTGGCTCAGCCACGTACGTCAAACAAATCCTTCTCAATTCCAGAAATCAGATAGACCACAACACAATAATACTAGGCGATTTTAACACACCTCTCTCAACACTGGATAGATCCTCCAAACAAAAATTGAATAAAGAAACTATAGATCTCAACAACACAATCAACAATTTAGACTTAACGGACATATATAGAATATACCATCCAACAAAGAACAAATACCACTTTCTTCTCAGCAGCACATGGATCCTTCTCTAAAATAGACCATATTTTATGCCACAAAGCTACTGTTAGCAAATACAAGAAGATAGAGATACTACCTTGTACTCTATCA
Source organism: Sciurus carolinensis (assembly GCF_902686445.1). Taxonomy (NCBI): domain Eukaryota; kingdom Metazoa; phylum Chordata; class Mammalia; order Rodentia; family Sciuridae; genus Sciurus; species Sciurus carolinensis. The sequence goes on from NW_025920103.1 coordinate 3,195,304, forward strand.
GATCATAATGGATTGAAATTAGAAATAAATGACAGAATAAAAAACAGAAACTTCTCCAATACCTGGAGATTAAATAATACACTATTATATGATGAATGGATAACAGAAGACATCAGGAGGGAAATAAAAAAATTCTTAGAAGTAAACGAGAACAAAGACACATCATATCAAAATCTCTGGGACACTATGAAAGCAGTACTTAGAGGAAGATTTATTTCATGGAGCGCATTCAAAAAAAGAAGTAGAAATCAACAAATAAATGACTTAACACTACAGTTCAAAGCCCTAGAAAAAGAAGAGCAGACCAATACCAAAAGTAGTAGAAGACAGGAAATAGTTAAAATCAGAGCCAAAATCAACGAAATCGAAACAAAAGAAACGATACAAAAAATTGACAAAATAAATGGTTCTTTGAAAAAATAAACAAAATTGATAAACCCTTAGCCACACTAACAAAGAGAAAGAGGGAGAAAACTCAAATTACTAAAATTCGGAATGAACAAGGAAACATCACAACAGACACGAGTGAAATACAAAACATAATTAGAAGCTATTACGAAAATCTATACTCCAACAAAACAGAAAACCTCGAAGACATCAACAAATTTCTAGAGACATATGAATTACCTAAACTGAACGAGGAGGACATACACAACTTAAATAAACCAATTTCAAGCAATGAAATAGAAGAGGTCATCAAAAGCCTACCAACAAAGAAAAGTCCAGGACCAGATGGGTTCTCAGCCGAGTTCTACAAAACCTTTAAAGAAGAGCTCATTCCAATACTCCTGAAAGTATTCCATGAAATAGAAGAGGAGGGAACCCTCCCAAACTCGTTCTATGAAGCCAATATCACCCTGATACCTAAACCAGACAGAGACACATCGAGGAAAGAAAATTTCAGGCCAATATCCTTAATGAACATCGACGCAAAAATTCTCAACAAAATTTTAGCAAATCGCATACAAATATATATTAAAAAGATAGTGCACCACGATCAAGTGGGTTTTATCCCAGGGATGCAAGGTTGGTTCAACATTCGGAAATCAATAAATGTCATTCACCATATCAACAGACTTAAAGTGAAGAATCACATGATTATTTCAATAGATGCAGAAAAAGCATTCGATAAAATACAGCATCCCTTCATGCTCAAAACACTAGAAAAAATTGGGGTAGTGGGAACATTCCTTAACATTATAAAGGCTATCTACACTAAGCCCATGGCTAATATCATTCTAAATGGTGAAAAACTGAAAGTGTTCCCCCTAAAAACTGGAACAAGGCAGGGATGTCCTCTTTCACCACTTCTATTCAATATCGTCCTTGAGACTCTAGCCAGAGCAATCAGACAAACCAAAGAAATTAAAGGGATACGAATAGGAAAAGAAGAACTCAAACTATCCCTGTTCGCTGATGACATGATTATATATTTAGAGGAAACTGGAAATTCCACCAGAAAACTTTTAGAACTCATAAGTGAATTCAGTAAAGTAGCAGTTTACAAGATCAATGCTCATAAATCCAATGCATTCTTATACATAAGTGATGAATCTTCAGAAAGAGAAATTAGGAAAACTACCCCATTCACAATAGCATCAAAAAAAATAAAATACTTGGGAATCAATCTCACAAAAGAGGTGAAAGACCTCTACAATGAGAACTACAGAACACTAAAGAAAGAAATTCAAGAAAACCTTAGAAGATGGAAAGATCTCCCATGTTCCTGGATAGGCAGAATTAATATTGTCAAAATGGCTATACTAGCTAAAATGCTATACAGATTCAATGCAATTCCAATTAAAATCCCAATGATGTACCTTGCAGAAATAGAGCAAGCAATTATGAAATTCATCTGGAAGAATAAAAAACCTAGAATAGCTAAAGCAATCCTCAGTAGCAAGAGCAAAGCAGGGGGTATTGCAATACCAGATCTTCAACTCTACTACAAAGCAATAGTAACAAAAATGGCATGGTATTGGTACCAAAATAGACAGGTAGATCAATTGTACAGAATAGAGGATATGGACACAAACGCAAATAAATACAATTTTCTCATACTAGACAAAGGGTCCAAAAATATGCAATGGAGAAAAGATAGCCTCTTCAACAAATGGTGCTGGGAAAACTGGAAAACCATATGCAACAGAATGAAATTAAACCCCTATCTCTCACCCTACACAAAACTCAACTCAAAATGGATCAAGGACCTCGGAATCAGACCAGAGACCCTGCATCTTATAGAAGAAAAAGTAGGTCCAAACCTTCAACTTGTTGGCTTAGGATCAGACTTCCTTAACAGGACTCCCATAGCACAAGAAATAAAAGCAAGAATCAACAACTGGGATAGATTCAAACTGAAAAGTTTTCTATCAGCAAAGGAAACTATCAGCAATGTGAAGAGAGAGCCTACAGAGTGGGAGAATATCTTTGCCAACCATACCTCAGATAGAGTGCTAATTTCCAGAATCTATAAAGAACTCAAAAAACTCTACATGAAGAATACAAATAATCCAATCAACAAATGGGCTAAGGAAATGAAAAGACACTTCACAGAAGAAGATATATCAGCAATCAACAGATATATGAAAAAATGTTCAACATCCCTAGTAATAAGGGAAATGCAAATCAAAACTACCCTCAGATTTCATCTCACCCCAATTAGAATGGCGAGTATCAAGAACACAAGCAACAATAGGTGTTGGCGAGGATGTGGTGAAAAAGGAACACTCATACATTGCTGGTGGGGTTGCAAATTAGTGCAGCCACTCTGGAAAGCAGTGTGGAGGTTCCTCAGAAAGCTTGGAATGGAAACACCATTTGACCCAGCTATCCCACTCCTTTGCCTATACCCAAAGGACTTAAAATGAGCATAGTACAGAGATACAGCCACATCAATGTTCATTGCTGCTCAATTCACCATAGCCAGATTGTGGAACCAACCTAGATGCCCTTCAGTTGATGAATGGATAAAGATACTGTGGCATATATATACAATGGAATATTACTCCGCAATGAAGAATGATAAAATTATAGCATTTGTAGGCAAATGGACGAAATTGGAGAATATCATGCTAAGTGAGATAAGCCAATCTCAAAAAACTAAAGGACGAATGATCTCACTGATAAGCGGATGAGGACATATAATGGGGGGTGGGAGGGGTTAGCATTAGGTTTAGGGTTAGGTTTAGGGTTAGGGATAAGGAGAGTGGTAAGAATGAAGGAAAGAAGGACTGTATAGAGGGAAAAGAGGGGTGGGAAGTGTGGGGGGGAAGGGAAAAAATAAACATCATTGCCCTATGTAAACGTATGATTACACAAATGGTATGCCTTGACTCTATGTACAAATAGAGAAAAACATGTATCCCATTTGTATACAATAAAAAAAAAGAAAAGAAAAAAAATAAAACAATAGCGATAATGCTTAAGTCCCAGTTTTCTGTAGATTTTATGAAAATAAAGTAAGAATGTAAACTATGTCAAATATCAGGAAAAAAAAAAAAAGAAAAGGAAGGTTTATTGCTTTGCTAGCAAAGCAGAAACACAATGGACTCCTGTCCCAGAGGCTGTGATTCTTCACTTTAAAAATACTTTTATCTCATATGTCACTTGGAAAAACCACCTAACTGAGACAATGAGAGATACAAGTAAGATACAACATACCTTATTTTAACGAAGGCAAAAATACCAGTGAGAATCTCAGGCAAAGCCTAGTCCTTAGAGTCAGAAACGAAGAGAGCAAGACCACAAACTGCCACAAACACATTTAACTGGGAACAAAAGATGATAAAAGCACTAGCCAGTAAACCTTCCTCTTCCCCTCTAGAAGAGGTTAGAATCAGAAAAGAAATCCACCAATCTACAAAACTGAAAGCAAGTATTATCAGGAAATGATGCCAGCATCAGACCTCCCCCCTTAAATATATCAGAGTTGTTCACTAAATATAAAAAAGAAAAAAACATGTCACCATTAGCTTTAGAGTGTTTCCTAAGGTATAAATTCTGAGATGTAGTCTAAAGCAAAGAGGAAAAAGTTTATCAGGGCACAACATGAAGTTTACATTCCAGAGAGGCTGCAATTAAGGAAAGAAGCAGAACCTATTAATTCTTCAGATTGAAGAAGTTGTCTCACCAAAGTGTTGCTGTTTCTGACAATAAGATTACAACCTTCAAACATATTTTGCAAAAGATTTGCACAACTTTGACAACTACCACTCAGCTTTAAAAGCTATCATATTGGCATTTAACCACACGCTTAACTTAAATTTCAGGAAAGAAACCTTCCTATTGTTTAAGAAATTTTCAGAGATATACTTGTGAAAAATAATAGAGATTTATTCTTTTACAGTTATGAATGTTTTAACAGACAAGGGAACTAATGTTACAGTGTTAGCAGAGCCACACTCCTTCCCAGACTGTAGAAAGAATCATTCTACCTTCTAGTGATTGCTGGTATTTCTCGCCTTAGGGCCATATGCATTTCTCTTCTCTTTGTTGTCATGGAGATTTAACACGAGGGGGGGGCATATTAAATGTGAGTTACATCATCAGCTCTTGTTTTACAATTTTGAGAGAGGTCTTGCTAAATTGCTGAAGGACTATCTAAGTTCTGAGGTTGACCTTGAAATTGTAATCATCCTGCCTCAGCCTCCTGAGTCTTTGGGATTATAGCAATATGACACTGTATCCAGCTAGAAAACAAATCATTTTAAAAGTTCTTGGTAAAATAATTTAAAAATACTGTGCATATGGGAAATGTATTATGGGAAACAAGTAGCTGATAATATTGTGGACAGGGTAATTTGTCATTAGGAATGTGGAAAAGAAGCTAAAATTTTAGGAATTTATTTAGATATATAAGTGTTTGGGCTGGGAGACAGAGTTTTAGACTTGACATTTTGCTTCCCATGAATTTAGAATATTCTGGAGGATCCAGTCAGGGTGGCACATACCTATAATCCCAGCTACTCAGAAGACCAAGGTACCTGTTCAAGGTGAAACTGAGCAAACATGGTGAGACAAATGTCTCAAACACAAACAAAAAAACCCCAAAATACTGGGAACATAACTCAGTGGTAAAGTAACTCTGTGTTTAGTTCCTAATCACCCCTTCAAAGAAAGAAAAAAAAAATAAGAAAAAGAAAGGGAAAAAGAAAGCAAGCTTAGGAGGAAGGAGGAACTGAATACCCTACAGATTACAGCCCACCTCATGCAGGAAAACAACACATGTGACTGTGATTATGATGATAATCACACTCCTCAATCCACCACACAATATAGGAAGGTGCTGTAATGTTGGCACATAGGTGACCAGAGAGTTCTTCTGGTAGGGGCTAAAGATATTGTACAGTGATAGGACAGGACTCCCTGGGTCTCCACTGCTGACTATGCCCCACTTGACTATCCAGTTGGGACTCAGGGCTGAACTTCCTCAGAGCAGGGCCCAGCCCTGTAGACTACAATGACTAACACATGGATTCCAATTCACAACTGGCAGTTCCCACTATAGTCAGTTTAGCCAGTTTCAACCAGCTTTGTCCCCCAGTCTCAAGATGCCACTGCACACTCACCATTTACTGATTTTGAGGGACCCAGTGTTCTCTCTGTAGATCTTCCAACACCTGCACAGCAGAGGAAACCAAACCTCCTGAACAAAGAAAAGGGACATGTATACCAACACTAGAAGGCTCCAGAGACAAAAGTCACATGGGATTTTCAAAGCCTGTCCCTCTTCACTGGCTGTTGTGCTGGATTGGAGAATGCTTACCTAAGGGCTCCTGAGAGAACAGAGCTAAGTCTTCACTCCCTGCGACTGAGCCCAGTGAGTCTTCCATCTGGTTGACAGATTATATCAAAAGCAGGAATGATTGAGGTCAGAATGACAGGTTCTTGGCTGCAGCTCTTTCTTTCCTTTGAGGTGGTGGGAATTGAAATCCAGAGCTTCAGGCCTCAGCTAATTCAAGGAAAGGCTTCCTTGTAGTAGTGAGATCCAGCCCACCTAGGAGGACATTTGCATTTAACATTGCATTTAAGCTCATTTAAATTTATGGTTTATATATGTCTGTATATTATTCATGAATGAAAACAGTATAATGACAATTACTATGAAATTTTACTTTATGTTTATGCTCTTGGCTCTTATGAAGAGTCTGATTGAACTCTGAACTGGGAAGCACCACCCCAAAAGCAGTAATGTTGAATGATAATAATATATGAAGCACAAGGGTAATTTAAATTTTTCTAGCATTCATAAGAAAAAATAAATAAATAAACAAAAAATAAATTCCTGAAGATCCAGGAGGTGGGACCCGTCTTCAGATCTACCCAAAACTTTGATTCTATTTTTAACTACATTAAAGGAAAACATTTTGTAATTTGGCCTGAGACCCAATGAACAGACTATGACATTTTTTCTCCTATGATTAAAACCCCCAATTGTGGTGAGCCGCCTCACCACCATGATAAGATGGCGCTGGTTTCCTGAAGTGCTTTCTAGGTAAACAAGCCCATATTTGGTTAAGCCAACTGTTGCAAGTGGGAGCACCTATGAACATAGGCCAAGTGGCAGGAGTAGATTGGCTATTGCAAGAGTATAAAAGTGTATGAATTCGGCTCAAAAAAAGAAGAAGAAAAACCATGGTTTTATAATATTAAGGTCCTGATTAAACTGCTGAAAGAAGATTCCTGTGTCGTGCTTTCTTGCGGGCGAGGGACACAACAAGTGGTGCCGAAACCCGGGAATCAGAACTTTCGGTGGTCAGGGGGTGCACCGGTAAGTACCACAGGTAAGTGGGGTCTATGGACAAAGCTTTAATCGACTTTGTATAGTCGATCAACAAAGATTTAATCGACTTTGTATAGTCGATCAACAAAGATTTAATCGACTTTGCATAGTCGATCAACAAAGATTTAATCGACTTTGCATAGTCGATCAACAAAGATTTAATCGACCTTGCATAGTCGATCAACAAAGAAAGATATTTTGTTTTCGCTTTCATTATGCTTGCTCTGAATGCTGCTTTCATTATGGGCAATTCTCCATCTAGTTCATTAGTACAGCCTTTAGATTTTTTGTTGCGCTCTAAAGAGCTCAAGGTTAAACACAGTACTTTAGAAACATTCCTTGTAAGAATTGATAAAGCAGCCCCATGGTTTGCTGTCTCCGGAAGCTTGACTCCTGCTAGCTGGGATAAGTTGGGAAGAAATTTGGATTTTCTTCAGGAGCAGGGAAAACTGGAGAAAGGAGTGATACCACTATGGAAATTAATAAAAGGATGTATTCTTGATGGTAAATGTCAGGAAGCTATTCATAAAGGACAGGAAGTTCTTAAACAACTACATGAGGAGAAGTCCGAGGATTCTATGAATACTTCCAGTAAACATAGTGCAGGAGAGCAGGTTTATGGAGCTATTCCAAAGAGGAGACTATACCCAGATTTAAAAGCCCTTAGAACACCAGAAGAAACAGGGGAGTCAAAATCAGACGGTGATGAGGAAGTGAAGGAGCTAATGCAGCACTTATGAAAGGTAAAGATAAAAGAAGGGGGAGAGACAAAAAGATTTTAGACAAAAGGACTATAAGAAAGAACAGAAGCCAGCTCTAGCCTATGATCCTCCCCCATATGTGGGAGGGGTTCCAGGCACGGGTAGAACTTTTAACTCTGCAGCTTGGAGGGCTGCCCATGTAGAGTTGGGGTTTGCCTGTCCTGTATTCCATGACAATAATGGGGGAAAATATCAAGAACCCATAGAATTTAAAATGATAAAGAATATAGCAAAATCTGTCCGCACTTATGGTGTGGATACTGCTTTTACTATCGCCCAAATAGAGGGGCTCAATAGATTCTGCAAGACCCCCTCGGACTGGGCCAGTTTAGTGAAAGCTTGTGTTTCCCCAGGTAAATATTTAGACTGGAGAGCCTTCGTGTTAGAGGGGGCCAATGAACAGGCTGCACACAACCAAGCTATGGGCAAACCTGCCTGGGATGTGGATATGCTTCTGGGGCAGGGTAGATTTGCCAATCAGCAAACAGGCTTTCCATTAGAGGTTTATGAACAAATTAATAAGATCTGCATTGCTGCCTGGAAAGCACTTCCTAATAAAGGAGAAGTGCAAGGTAACTTAACAAAAATTGTCCAAGGCCCCACAGAAGCTTTTTCAGATTTCGTGGCTAGAATGGTAAATGCAGCAAGGAAGATCTTCGGGAATGCTGATGCAGCTATGCCTTTAATTAAACAATTAGTATATGAACAATGTACAAGAGAATGCAAAAATGCTATTAATCCATTTAAAAGCAAAGACATAGAGGCATAAATAAAAGCTTGTAGAGAAATAGGTGGCCCATTAACAAATGCAGGCTTAGCCACTGCCTTCCTTCGCATGGAAGGACTATTAAAGGCTTTATTAAAGGCTAATGGAGCACCTTTAGAGGTTTCCTCAGCTAGGAAGTTTTTAAAAACTGTAGAAGACAAAGCCCCTTGGTTTTTAGATAAGGACTTGTTGGATCAAGAGAAACTATCACAAGAGACAGAAAAAGGCCCCCCCCCTCCTGATCCCTTCCACGCAGTTCCATGGCCACCTAGGGAGGGAACACCCATGTCCTTAAAACAGTCCTCTCCCTAGGCAGAGATCTCAGCAGCTCCATTCCTCAAAAGTAGTAAAAAATAATGTTTTGTGATTTTCTGCATTCAAACCTAACCTGATTTCTCAACCAGGAAAAAAAAGGGTTAAAAAGTCCTGGGTGATCCTCCCTCCCCCCTGCCTGACCTTGCTGAAGCCTGCATTGGAATGTAAACTGCAACAGTCTCAGCGGGAAAGGGGGGTAACCTGAAGATAAGAAAAAGAAAACAAAAGGGTGTCTGTTTTAAACTTCTGGACTGCTACACAGAATTAACTCATTTTCCAGGATTCTTGTTTTGTTTTGTTTTTCTTTAATGCTGTATTTTTGAGCTCATAATTTGGTCTTGCATACCTAGGTTAATGATTTTTTTTCTTTTGATCAGTTCTATTTTTTATTCAACTAAAGTTTTTGAACATCTGTTACATTGCAATGGAGATTCACCTATAAAGTTACAAGGCCTTTAATTTTGTGTTATTTCTATGTCGTGCTGTCTGGTGTCATGTTTTGTCTGTATCAAAACTGAGTGCTCCTAAAATTAAAATTTAAAAATGGATCCAAATACTTTTATTCACGTGATTTAAAAGGGTTCAATTTAAATTGAGTAAACTAATAAAAGTAAAATGTCTTTAAAAATAACTTGCAAGTCTCTAGGTGGTCAAACTAATGAAATGTTGATGTTAAACAATGTCTAATATCAATTGTTTCTAGGACTTTTCTTCAACAGGAAAGAAACAGCAAATACTGCTCAGGACACCTGCCTGCTTTCTTGGTTTTTACACAATAAGTAAATTAGAGTTAACATATATGGGATTACTTAAATGTGTTTGTAGAGACATCTGATTAATTTACAAAGTTAAAATGCTAATTGTTAAATAACATCAAGTACTCTTAACTCCTTAAATTCCATGGAGTATCATACTTAAACATTATTGGTGTTTTCATAGGTTGGTAAATAAAAAGGTTTTAAACTTGCTTTGTGTCATCACTAAACTAAAAACAAGGTTACTAAAAGTTATGTCTTAACAAGTACAATTCTATATACAAAGGGTTCTAAAGGTTTCAACTGTGTTTCAGTTAGAGTACTATAAACAACAAAGTATTTTATCTTGTTAAAATGGTGTAATTTATCTAAATTCAGAAATTTCATAAGAGTTGTTTCAGAATGTGAACAAAAGGGGGTCAACACATAAATAAGAAAAAATAAAAGGTTCTAAAAATACAACTATATTTAGTGAAGAACAAAATCTTTCTGGATAAGAAAGTGTTATATAATAAAATACATGAGGGTCTAAGTAAATGCTAAAAAAGTCTGTGTGTAAGTGAAGGGCAAGTCTCAACAAGTCTGTGTGTAACTAAGTTGGTTGTGTGTATGTGAGACAGCTAAAGCTATTAAAGGTTTTTCCTAAGGTGAAATACTAATGTGTTGATATAAACCAAAGCTTAATCTATATGGTGAAATGACAAGGATTTCTTAAAAACACTAATTTACTCTTAACTTTGTGTCTATTAAGTTTTTTTTCTTTAGAGCAATTAATCTTAAAAATTGGGGTTTATACAATTATGGTTAAACAACTGTTAGAGTATCGTACTGTGTTACAGAGTCTACATTTTTCTTAAAAAACAAACTAAATTTGGTAAGACAAAAGTGTCAAGGTAATTGTGAAATGGTCACTAGTTGTATATTAAATGTGTTCATATTTTTCAGGTATACAAGTTTTTAAAGCAGGGAATTTATCAAGCTGTGCTATTCTCCAGATTAAACTTGTCTGTAATGGTAATCTTAAACTTATAAAGAGTAAATTTTAATTGGGGATTTATTTCTATCATTTAATGTTCTATTATAGGACCTGCTATCAATGGGGTACGTGTAAAATTTGTTACTTTTTACATTGAAATAAAGAACTTCAAATATAAATGTATTTATAAAAGTTAGAGCCTGACTTGTTTAAAGGTTAATTTTGTGAAACATAAAGGTATTTTCCACTTTATCACACAAAAGGAGAGTTAAAAACTCTCTCAGCCTTTCTTTAATTCATGTTTTAGATACAATGTTATATTGTGTTAATTATAAAGTTTATATAGACTCAGAAAACAATATATGTAGACTATTAATGATATTTAAGGAAGAAACAAAAATCAACATCAAAATTAGAACACTTAAGATTTGTAAGGAGCCACGCCTTACCTGAGATAAGGCTCTGCCTCCCACCTTACTGCATGTTAGAGTGACTCCAAAATAAGTCAAACTTCAGCTTATTTAAAGTTATAATCAAAAGATTGTTTTTTTTGTTGTAAAATTACTATAATCTCAAATAGGGAATATAATGTGGTTCTCAGTCAAAATTCAAAATAGCTATTATACAAGCAGAATATATTTTTACTCTTACTTATTTCATTTTATAAAACTGTTACCTATTAATGTTTTGCAGAAGTAGCTGCTTCAAGAACACACAACCTAGGTAACTTGTAATAATAAGCCATCACCTAACAGATAGTTGTAACAGATACCAAAACAGATAGTGGTCACTTCCAGAACTAATACAGACTCCAGTTAAATAAAAGAGTAAATAACTGTAAAGTTATGGACATTAAAGTTAAAGCCCAGTACTCTTACTTTATGACTAGTGAGACTGGCTTGCTGGATGATTAAGATCAAACTTAGAGATTGGAGTACAGAAGGCAAGATACACCAGTATTTGGATCTTTTGCCCTCAGTCAGCCTGAACCCAGGGAATAAGAGGACTTCTCTAAGGAACACTTAAGGTGTTAAAAACTGTAGGTGCCATCAATCCTAACAACAAAGTTTCATCTTTATTTACTCAGTTACAAAATTTGATTTTGGGCCATTCTGCACCCTTTTATCCTGTACATATAAGAGCTCATACAGCTCTCCCTGGACCTATTGTTGAAGGAAACGCAAGGGCAGATGCCGCTACCCGCATAATTTGTTTTCTTTCTTCTCTTGACAGTGCTCGGGACTTTCATAATAAGTTTCATGTTAACTCCCAAACACTTCGTAAGCGCTTCTCTATTCCTCGAGCAGAAGCGAGACAGATTGTCTTAGATTGTTCCCATTGTGTTCCATTTCACCATCTCCCTTCTCTTGGTGTTAACCCCTGAGGCTTGTGACCTCTTACGATTTGGCAAATGGATGTAACTCATATTGCAGAGTTTGGTTCCCTAAAATATGTTCATGTCTCAGTAGATACTTTCTCTGGAATTATGCATGCCTCTGCTTTGGCAGGAGAAAAAGGCCATCATGTCATCTCCCATTGCCTAGAGGCTTGGGCCGCCTGGGGCCTTCCATGCTCCTTGAAGACAGATAATGGGCCGGCGTACACTGGTCAACAATTCACCTCTTTCTGCTCCACTATGGGAGTGCAACTGACTCATGGCTTACCTTACAACCCCCTAGGTCAGGGAATCATGGAGAGAGCTCATAGAATGGTTAAAGAACTTTTACAAAGACAAAAAGGGGGAATAGGAGCAAGCTGTACTCCTAAAGAGCGTTTGTCTTTGGCTCTTTTTATCATTAATTTTTTAACTTTGGATGCACATGATAATTCTGCAGCTGACAGACATTGTTCGCCGCCTGCCCCCCCTTTTCTATTTCTATTATCAAACAGTTCAGAAGTGATTTTAAATTGTTCTAATGACAATATTACCTGCCTGCTTTCAGAGTGTTGGAACGGTAGTGAATCTGTTGCTGTGATTGTAAAGGTACCCACCTTTGTACCTGTTCCAGTGGAGGTCAATCCAGATAATTTTCCGTTGGTGAACCTCTTCAGAGAAAAGAGAGACTTTGGCATTACCGCAGCCATAATAACTGCTATTGCTGTCTCTGCTGCTGCAGCCACTACCGCTGCTCTAGCCATGACCAATCAAGTTCAAACAGCACAAACCATTAATCAAGTCATACAGCAAACTGCACAGGTGTTAGAATCCCAGGACCGCGTCAACAGACATATCTTATCTGGGATTTTGGCGGCGAATCAAAGGATCGATTTACTACAAGTACAGTTGGATGAACTTTTCAACATTGCACAAGTTGGATGCATCGGGAATCATAAACACATGTGTATAACTCCAGTAAGATATGTAGAAGCAAAGAATCAAAGCCACTTGATTTCCGCCTTTCTTGTAGGCAACTGGTCCCTAGAAGCTGAGAAGATGATGAATCAACAATTATTGCAGATTGCGATTTTAAATGACACTCATGTTGAGCCTGTTACTTTGAGTCAGTTCTCTAACTGGCTCACCTCTTCCTTTAGTTATTTTAAAGAATGGGTTGGTGTGGGGATCTTTGAATGTATTTGTCTTGCAGGTATTTGCCTTTGCCTTTGGTTTATTTGCAAGCTAAGAGTGCATCAAGCACGTGAAAAGGCGGTGTTAATTCAGGCTGTGTTAGCCATTGAACAAGGGGTATCACCTTCTGTGTGGTTGGCTAATCTGGCACGGGAACAAGTGACATTTTTAGTATATCTGTTAGAGTTAGAATTATCATTTACGCTAGGTGTCTGCAGGGTACTACTGTAATTACTATATACTTTTCTTTGAGGACTGTGTATTTGCATCCTGGGGATTTCTTGTACTAATTAAGGCTTCAATTGTCTTGTAACTTCCACTTTTGATCTTGAGCTATAACAATGATGTTGGAGGAGAGAACTATTACTGTATGCCTTGTGTTCATTATGGTGCCCCTGTATTGTGCAGCATTGGCAAGTAGGGTGATGTGTTTTCCTACTTCAGGCCTTTGCGGTTGCGTAAGCTGGATAAGCTCCCCCTAGTATGGTTTTCCATACCGCTACGTCTTCATGGACACAGGATGCAAGGCAAAGCACTGCACTTGAGAGTTTTATTTTTAAACCTCAAGGAAGGCATGCCCTATTGCATGTGGGTTTGATGTCCACGTCCCACCCTACGAAAAAAGGCATCGGCTTAGGTGATATCAGGCCCGGAGAAGGCGCCACTCTGGGACTGACGTTCACTATTTGCCACTTTTGCACAGTAGGATAGGGCCTCTACCTTCACCTGTGTTCATAAAATAAAGAAGGGGGAACTGTGGCGAGCCGCCTCACCACCATGATAAGATGGCGCTGGTTTCCTGAAGTGCTTTCTAGGTAAACAAGCCCATATTTGGTTAAGCCAACTGTTGCAAGTGGGAGCACCTATGAACATAGGCCAAGTGGCAGGAGTAGATTGGCTATTGCAAGAGTATAAAAGTGTATGAATTTGGCTCAAAAAAAAGAAGAAAAACCATGGTTTTATAATATTAAGGTCCTGATTAAACTGCTGAAGGAAGATTCCTGTGTCGTGCTTTCTTGCGGGCGAGGGGCACAACACCCAATGAATAATCAGTTGTGCTTAGAATCAAGAAGAATTGTATCTAATTTGAAAGCCCAAATACCTCCACCCCACATGTCTCATTACAACTATTCTTACTCTTTTAGGACTTGTTTATTAACAATTATTCAAAAAGCAGAAATTTTATGATATATACACACACATATATTATACATACAATATAGATACATGCAAATAATTTACATATAATACAGATATATAATAGATATTATATGATATAAAAGTATATATATTATGTATTTATATTTTAGATATGTAACATATTGCACATGTCTATTACATACAATATATACATATATATATTGTGTGTACTATTTACATATTAGATGTATATATTATATGTATAATAGAGCTACAGTCCCAGCCCCTATATGTATATATTATATATGTATCCATATAGGGCCCGGGGCTGTAATTCAGTAGTAGAGCACTTGCTTAGCACATGTGAGGCACTGGGTTTGATCCTTAGCACCACATAAAAATAAACAAATAAAATAGACTTTCTGTCCATCTATAACTACAAAAAATCTATATATATATAATATTTATTATATATACACATGTGTGTCTATTATATATACATGTATAATACATATTATGTGCATAAATAATATATATTTATATGGCATATTTTATATATATACATATGTATATATATATGAAACATAGTATTCCACAATAACATCCTTCTCATATATCTAAATGGTCATGGAGCTTCCATTACAGGACCCAGGAAATCATGGTTTAGTTTATAACAAGCCAGAAGTAGTCTCACTGCTCCTTTACAAATCAGAAAATAATCCAGGTATCTACATACTTTTCTAAACATTGGTGGACATGGGCTATAGAGCCATGGAGCAAAGAACTCCTTTGCTGGGGACACAGAGTAAAAGGAGAAGAAACATATAATTAGTTCCAACACCTTGAATCTGAATATTTGCAGCACTCAAGAATTGGAATCTGAATATTTGAACATGTGGATGATATGGATGCCCATAGTGAAAAGGTTATTACAAGTTTTGAAAGAAAATTCATGAGAATGGCAGATAATGGTTAAATAATATCCACACAGTGTCTTCCCGGTGCTTTGTCAGCTGCAAACCACAATACATATGTGTATTACTAGTCTCCATAAAGCACATTATCCAGCTGTGTTCTCTATAATCATTCCTATTATCTAGATGAGAAAACACAGGTTTCTCAAATGGCAACACAGCAGCATGCAGAGAACTACCCAGAGACAGAACTATACGAAATTCCTTCTACCTTTCTCAAAGACTGGTTTGCTTTTGATATAGGACTTGTTAGTCTGAAGAAATATTATTTTCCCCCCATTTTGAAGAGAGTACCTAGAGAAAACAACCCAGGAGCAACATAGCTCTTTTTCTTTTCATCATGTTAAGGGAAGTCTTCAGAAAGAGTGCTATGAACCCAGATTCCTTCAAAGGGCAAGTTCTTGGCAATTATGGAGTGCAAAAGAGCACATCACAGGCCCAGAGATTGAGTATGACTCAGGGAAGAAAAAAATCTAAAGGGCATATAAGAAACTGAGGGGAAAATTTACATAATTTTTTTCTGAAAATAAATACCTCATTTTGTTTCTATCTCCACAAGAATACAGTAAAAGTAAATCATGTGTAAATATTATAGGATTTGACAAATCTTATCTCATATGATTTTGTATTCAACTTCAAAATATAGATAACAGGATGCATGATTGATTGTCAAAAAATAATAATAATAAAACCTTGAAAAGCAAATGTTTTCAGAAATGTGTCATTAACCAATTTACTTACCAGATAATTTTGAGGAAATATATTCATTTATCTGCAACTATAGGGAAGAAATATTTTCTTATTTACTTTTCCTGTTAGAATTGCCAAAGAAAAGCCGTAGAATTCCATTTGAAATTGCCTCAAAAGTAGAACAGACAAAAAATCTACAATACATATTCAGGAGAAGAAAAAGGCAAATAAACATTTTTAATGATTAAAAAAATAAGCCCAGGCAGCATTGAGCTGTTTCTTCTTCAGACTTCATGTTTTTAATAGGACATTCTTATAGCCTTTTATAAGACTGTTTATAATACTGTTTGTGTTGTTTGTGCTGGTGTCATGTCATTGATTCTGCACTTTTATGTGTGATCTATTTTCCATAATTGTATCATAAAACTTATAAATAGTATTTCTTGGATGTGTACAATTGGCAAGGTAGTCCTCATATATATTGTGGGGGCTTACAATTGAAGTTAACAATTTCAGGAAATTAACCACATTACAAAAACTTACTTGAGGCTTCCCTGGCCTGAATCCTGCAACCTCCCCAACCTCCCCACATCCTTCTCACCACTGGGCTCCCAGTGCCATTGCTCTTCTTCCCTCCCTAACTCCCACCCTGGTCGCTCCATCCCTGGTCCTGGCCTACTGTGTTGAGTGTTTGTTGGGTGCCTTATGCTGGGCCCTGCAGCCAGTCTTCTGCCCACTCCACCTATGATGGGGGTGCCCCAGTTCAAGTCTGTGCCAAGTTCAGCTCTCGGTCCTGCTGGATTATGGAGGGGCACCCAGAGTCCAGGCCACCTTCCAAGCTTCTGCCTAGGAACTTGTGGCCTTCTGGATTCCCCAGAGCACACAGCCACTTCTTCTTGTCAACACTTTGACACAGACCATGCATAATTTTGCTGAACTCTGCAGTAAAACCACAGAGTCACATTGGGAGCCTGCACTTTCACTGCTTGTTGACTACAGAGGCAGGCATTTGAACATTTCCTGTCATCAAGGTCCTTTGAATTTTCTGATGCAGTTCTTTCCATGGATTTCCCCAGCCCTATGGATCCTGACATGGCAGAATAGATATTTGAGCAGGCCACCCAGGATGCCAGGTGTGTAATTTGAAATGAGCAGTCATCAGATGTTTCCAGACCTTACTTATTCAGTTGCTATGGGCCACAACTACTGTATATCACCAACTCCCTGTGCTGGAGAATGTCACCCACTCCCAGGCACTGGACAGCTATGGGAAGAAAGAGGCAGATGGGAGGGCTGCCAGCAGTCCCGGGGAGGACAAAGAAAATAATAGATTTGTCTTCAAGATACCATGGAAGCCTACACATCCCAGCCCTGCCCCTACTCTGAAAGAGTGGGCCAGCCACAGAGACCTTTCCCCAGAGGCCAAATACAGCCCCTTACTAGATGTGTGTTACCCTGAGTGGAAGATGAAAATAGAGGAGAAGAGACTGTTAGCTAAGTTGTGATTCTTTATGGTCCCTGCTGAGGTGGATACTGAGGAAAATGATGGATTTGTGGACATCCTGGAAAGTGACTTAAAGATGACTCTGTGGTTCCCTGAGGCAAGGAAAACCTCTTTTACACTCCATTGGTCAAGATCATGGATAAGGAAGAGGAACAGTACCTCCCAATATTCAGCAAGTGCCAGTGGCCCTTCTGCTCTTCATCCATTCCCTGAAGTGTGATCAGACCCATCTGCAAAATGCTAGGGCAGCTCCAGGGCAGGAACATGACTGTGAAAAAAAAAAAAAGCACAGGAGAAGTATAATACCCAGTTGAGGGGAATGGTACAGCTGGAAAAGATGGAAGTCAACCTCAAGGTCAGCAGGGAAACCCAGATGTGATGACAAAAGAGTTACTCTTGGCACTTCATTTTCTCACTATTTTGCTTTGCATTGGGAGATATTATTTTCCTTCAAGGAATTGCATGAGTGCTGAAAAAATATCTTCTCATGTCACTGAGGAGCCACAGTATTTAAAAACTGGCTTTCCTGTGTCATTGTTGGTCCAGTCACTGTACTTTTGAATCATTTTCATAGTGATTTGCTGATGTTTTTAGTTTATATTTTATTATTAGTTATAATTAGTTGTACATGACAGTGGAATTCATTTTGATGTATATTTGATAGCCATGCTGTGTATAATTGGGTGTAGGTGTGGTGTCATCTTTTCCAAGGTTCTGCGGAAATTTTTGATTGGGTTTTCAAGGGTATGCATTGCCAAGAAAACCTATTTGAAAAGGTTCACATTTAAAACTGGAAATCAGAGATATTAGGTATGCAGCATCTTTGTGGTGCATATAACCATTTAAAAGAAATAAAGTGTATCTATTTTTCCTGGTCAATAATTTCTCTAACAGATTTTGTATTTCTTTAAAATTTTCTTTAAAATTTTCTGTTTTTTAAGTTCAGGTTTTGCCCATACCGGGTCTTCATTTTTGCAACTTAGCATAGATTTATTTTTTTCAATCTCTGAAGATGAGGAGCAGCATGTATTTTGAGAGTTATCATTTAGGACTGACTTTCCAATTCGTTACTTGTGTAAATGGAGATGTTGGGTGCTGGTGGTAAAAGGAAAGTCTATCCTCATAGGTCATGTGTCAAACAAGCAAAATCAGTATACATGTAATCAGATGTTCATTGCAAGGAACAATAGAGAGCCATGAATTTGCAAAGGCATTCATTTGCTTTGCAAGTTATCATCAGTGATTATCTTTGCTTACCAAATGATCTCTCAAATTCTTTTTCCTAGTTTGGTATTTATTTTGATGTTCAGGGGTCTACTGGTATTTTTTTGCAGACCATTAGCAAGGAAAACGTTTTGTTAGTGTCTTTTTACTGAACTTCTCTTTTTAATTCCAACAACTTTCTGCAGTGTGCTACAGAAAAGTCCAGAACTCTTCCATTTTTCAATACTCAGCTTTGATCTTTTGTACAATTCTGACCTTGCAGCCTGATGCATATGTGAAGATACTATTATGCACTGGAAAACTGTGCTCCTCACATCACTCTCAGGCACTTATTTCATCCATCACATTCATTTTCTTGGAGCATCTTTGTGCCAGGGTCTGTGAGACTACCATGTAGTCTGCATCCTCCAGGGCCTTCTGTAAAGACCCTGGGCATTGTCAGAGAGGGCCTCGTGTCTGAGAGGCACCAGTTTGGTCAAGAGGATTAATCTTTATGTCAAGCAGATTTTCCAGATATTTATGCATCTTAAGGTAAGTCGAAGGGCCCCTTGGAAACTCAGGCCAAGAGAATTTCTGGGGGCAGTCTAACTGCAGGGCAGCAGAAAATGTGTTGAGTCCTGGCAGGTGGACTGTACACAGAAGAACTATGCTTGCTGATTAGCTGCCTCCTGGCCTCCATCACACATGCTCAGTGACTCACTCCATTCCCTCCTCCCTAGGGAGCTTATCAGCCACCGACCTCCACCTAGAAGTCCAGCATCACAGGTTCCAGCTCTCACCTGTTTGGGCAATGTAGAAAGGAGGAGCACCCTGTCAGAATTTGTTTGATGTTTTCCAACTCAATCATCACCTAAGCCACTGAGTTACACTGGAGGCACCCAGCCCTATATCCAAAGCTGTCAACAACCATCATCACTGTGTGGCTGTGAGGGTGCTAGGCCTCTGACTGAGGAATATAGTGGGTGAGCCCAGGTTCAGAGGAGCTGTGTGCAATGTCATTTCCACTGGGTCCAGTGCCATG
Organism: Sciurus carolinensis; assembly: GCF_902686445.1. Classification (NCBI taxonomy): domain Eukaryota; kingdom Metazoa; phylum Chordata; class Mammalia; order Rodentia; family Sciuridae; genus Sciurus; species Sciurus carolinensis. The sequence continues at coordinate 3,214,783 of NW_025920103.1, forward strand.
CTGGGTGATCCTTGAGCAATTGGACACACTTCTGTGGCTTCCCTGGCCATTAGACTTGGTGGGTTTCCACAGACTGAAGCAGAACAGGAGTCACCAAGCAGCCAGCTTTCCTGGTGTGACTTAACAAGGACATCACCACAAAGTGGGCCTGGAGGCTAGTGCAGGCTGTCAGACTGCAGTGGGTCCCTTGCCCAGGAAGGAGCAAGACCTCTCATAGGCCATATAGGCTGCACCCCCAGCACACCCTGGCTCCCCTTCCAGTGGGTGAAAAAGTTAGGATTGCATTTCTTGAAAATCACAGGCCCCTGGGTCGGCCTACCTTAGTCTTCTCTCCGCACATCACAGCTGAGCCTGCACTTGCCTTGAATCTTTGTGAGGGCAGGCCAGGAAGAGAGGTGTCTCTGGTTGTCATGGAACTGTGACGCCATGGTGTTGTCATACTGCCTTTTTGTGACATCTCCAGGGATCTGCAGACCAGCCACGATGTCAAAGCACACAGTTATCTGGTCCCATGGCTCCCAAGGCCCAGAAACAGGACCTGGGGAGAGGAACCAAATGCACTCTCCTGATGGAATCTGGAATCTTCATGCCCTGCAGTTCCATCTTGCTGGATGCAGCCTGCTATACCTGGAATATGTAGTTGTCTCATAATTTGCTGTCATTTCACAGAAGCATTGTTAACAAAGTTAGGCATTTCTTTAAGAAGGAGCAAAACAATTGTAGCAAGATTTTGGAAGGAAGTGAATGATGGAATGCTCAATGGAAGTGACTTTCTGGAAGCTAATCTTAATGCAATGATTGCTGAGAAGAGTGCAGTAAACTGGACCTCAAGAAGTTACTAAATTGGGTGAGGTTTCTCTTTCATTTGCTAGCACAAATTTTGCCTAGGGTCACATATCCTTTGAGCCATCAAAATTTCCCTTTGTGTATTGGAAATTACAGACAGGGTCTGCCTAAGATTCTTAGGCCCTCCCAAATTTAGGGAGGCTGGCTTGGTACTGGAGAACCTGCTGCCTCAGCCACCCCAGTCCCTGAGATGACAGGTGAGATCCAGCATCTTCTCTTGGCCTTTCATTTTGGCCAGCTATCCACTGGTTATTATTTGGAAAGAGAGGGTTCAAGAGGAGGAGGCACAGTAGGACAAAGATGAATTGATTGTGGTCAGAAAGGCTTGAGGTTCAGGTTAGGATTATACCAACAGTCTCTTTCAATAATAACGACCTGAGCATAAAATGTGTTTCAGATGCCGCTGCCAATTCCCTGTCCCAGGTCAACATAGATCAATGAGGAAAATTACCTGGTCAGAGTTCATCCACAACCCTATTCTTGCTTCCAAACACTGGGACAACTCTTTCTCTCCTGACACCCCCAGGACTGTGGGTCTTGATATGCAGCTACACTTTCTGGAAAACTTGTTTCCAAATATGAAATGAAAAATCTATTGGAAAATGTTTGGTTTTGTCATGGGATGGTTTTCCTGCTAAGTACACCACAGACGCAGACTGGATAGGATCCAGACCCCTGAAAATCTGGCCCTCTTCACATCATGCAAATCCCCCTAGATTCTCATCATTTTCTCCTCTGTTAAATCAAGTTCAGAGAGCACAGTTGGAAAAGTACCAGTTTTAAGTGGAAGCTCATTCCAATTAGAGTTCACAGCATGAAGCCTGGGTAGGAGTCAGCAGTGGTTCCCAGGTCTTTGTCTTTTTATGATTAAGCATCCCTGGAGATGGGACAACCCACAGGAACTTGTAGGTAACTGCATTCTCATGAAAAAGCTGATGTGGGGTGTTACTCAGCCAGTTGCTGAAGAAGAAAGGATGCTTAGTAAGGATGAAGGGCATGAAATTCATAAGGTCAACTGCATAATCTTAGGGAAATAGTTTCTTTCTGGGGCACACTCCAAGGCTCTGTGCAAGTGAAGGAAATGTTGAGCTTGGGAGAATTGGAAGTCAAGCTCAAGCTCAGCAGGGAAACCCAGAGGTGATGACAAAAGAGAGCGGTTATTTGCATTGTGTTTTCTCACTCTGTTTTACTTTGCACTGGGAGATATTATTTTCCTTCAAGGAATTACTTGAGTTCTGAATAAATATCTTAGTTTCTTCTGATGTCACTCAGGAGCCACAGTGAGTATTTAAAAACTGTCTTTCCTCTTTCATTATAGGTCCAGTCACAGTAGTTTTGAAGCATTTTCATAGTGATTTGCTAATGTTTTTAGTTTATTCCTAATTGTTAGTTCTAATTAGCTATACATGACAGTGGAATGCATTTTAATGGATATTTGATAGCCATGCTCTATACAATTGGGTGAAGGAGAGGTGTTCTCATCTCTTCCATGGTTCTAAATTTTTGTTGTACTCTCAAGAGTATGCATCACTCAAGAATACCTGTTTGATAAAGTTCCTATTTATGAAACAAATCTGAAGGATTAAGCATGCAGCAGGTTTGTGGTGCATAAATTCAATAAAAATACAAAAAAATTCGTATTTTTGAAATGCTTTAGGATCTGTTTTTGATGGTAAATAATACTTTATCATTCATTAGGTGTGGGTTTTGTGTTTTCTATTTGACTGTGGAACATTACTTCTACTCCTAATGTGTTGATTTATTTTTTATCATGAATAGATCAATTACTTTTTCTGTCTCTATTTACATGATGTTTATTTACCCTTAATTCTATCAATATGATATCTTTGTCATATTGGGTTGTAATAACAAATGCCTTAGGTCAGGTGTCTCAGGCAATAGGAATTTATTTGTTCATAGTTTGGGAGTTTCAAAAGTCAAAATCAAAGAACCATCAGGTTTATTGTCTGGTGACGTCTTCCTTTTTGAGTTTCACTC